>NC_069134.1:13142739-13442739 GCF_026914265.1 Mya arenaria | reverse complement strand
TTTGTAACCTTCAAATGGTGTCTTTACTGTCATAAAGGTGTCAATGCCATTGGTTGTGTCAACACTGGAATCGAAGGAAAATGTATTTTCGCCGACAGAATATTCCATTGCACTTTGGAACTTTTGGGCATTGCCAACAAATTCGAGTCCCAATCCAATTGAAGGAAAATATGGACTTGAAGCTGAGATTTTCATTTCAGATTTCGACCCGATGTTGAATAGCATATGCGCTTCTGTTTTTTCT
This sequence comes from Mya arenaria, assembly GCF_026914265.1. NCBI lineage: Eukaryota > Metazoa > Mollusca > Bivalvia > Myida > Myidae > Mya > Mya arenaria. Next base: position 13,442,495 of record NC_069134.1, on the reverse strand, counting down.
CCATTTATTGTAATTTCTGCTTGGTTTTCAAAGTCAAGAACTTTCCCTTTATGACTAAATGATGCAGACAGGGTTTTAATATATTCATTCGTGGACTTCAAAGAAAGGCTTGCCCGCAGAGGTGAAGTTTCAAAAGACAATTTGCTTGAAAATATTTCTTGGGTTCCTTTTGCAAAACTAGCACTTCCCAAAATACCACAATCCGACTTAAACTGAATATTCATGAAGCTAGATTGTCCATCCACCGCTAGTTCTCCCTTAACGTCAAAGTGGTCATAGGTCCCGTCAACGAAAATGGATCCCGATAGTGTTTTGACAGGTGTTTTGAAATTAAAAGACCCTTGAAGAGGATTAACGTTTGCGGAGAGGTCAGAATCTAAAATGGTTTCGGATGCAACGATGAGCTGAGCACTTGACTGAAAATTTGTCCATGGTCCGCTTTTTGAGAGAGTGGCTTGGATATCTCGTATTGGGTTTTTTATAGTAAGGTCGAGATTAATTGGGTTTGACTGAAATGCTACTTCGCTGTCAAGCATCACTGTCGATCCAATGGTGAACTTAGCCTGGGTTTTAAAATTTCGTACAGATCCGTCAACTTCATAAGAGGCAAAGATATTCTTAAATGGATTCTTTAAAGTGATGCTTCCGCGAATAGGGTTTGTACCAAGCGAAACTTGACTGTCTATTATTGTTTTTGACTCTGTTGATAGTTTTGCTATTCCACTTAAAGGCCCTGTTTGTCTTATTTCGATGTTTCCAATTTTATCGCCGATCTTTACTTCGCTAACAACCTTGTACGTTAATGGAACAAGATTTATGGAGAATTTACCCTGAATGGGTTCTACCATTGGCGATTCAATGCTTAGGAATCCCTCGGCGTCATTCATAATCGACAACCCGGCATCAAGGCTATGTTTATCATTATCCAATTTAACTTCACCGTGAGATTTGAAGTTAGCCAGTTCCCCGTCATGTTTAAATCCAACGGCAATCGGAATTACTCTGGGTGATCGGATATTGATCTGACATTCATATGTGTCTATTGTATTTACAGAGCCCGTCAATTTATGCATTTCCTTTCCATATTTTGCTGACGAGTCAAGGGTGAACTGTCTCGGTGTCCCATCAATTTCACATTCGAACTCGATCGGCTCGGTGAAAGGCGTCTTAATACTCAGAATTCCATAAATACCATTTTTTGTATTAAACTCAAGGTCGGCTTCAACTGTATTAGTTATGTAGGTTCCTTCCAAATGACACTTTGGACTACTGAGTGTACCAGAGATTTCAATTTTACTAGACATGTATGGAAGTGATGGTGACGTAATGCTTACTACGGCTCCTAGTTTATCGGACTTGGAAATGTATGCTTCTACGCCATGCAGTTGTCCTGCTATATCAATCGTAAAATGTCCACCAACTTCACCTTCTTTTCTGTATGTTAATTCTGATGTTTCATATCCGTTGACTGGAACTTGCACTTGAACAATCCATGTGTAAGGAAGATTAGCATCTAATTTAATGGCAAACAAGGTTGTAACGCCATACGCAACATTGACATTAGAATTTCCGTTCATGGTATTTGCGTTGTCCCTGTCAAAGGAAGCTGTGATGTCTTTGAAAAACGGCGTTTTTAATATAAATGAACCTGATGTAGGTTTGAAGGAAAGATCTCCAACGAGATTTTGTTTGTTGTATGTTACCTCGGCGTGCGATGCAAAATCTGTATAAATGCCATCGTGGGTCACTTTTACGGAAACAATCTTTAATTGAGGCAATACTGAGGTGATAGTAATCCCAACGTTGATCGAACGCTCGTGATTAGTTCTTGAGTCAATGCTTAAGAGAGACTCAGTTCCATATTGGACATTTGCAGACGTGTGGCTGTTTGAGCAAGGTCCTGTGTGCGATAGTGATAATTTCATGTCTTTCGACATTGGAGTAGTCAGGGTAAATGTTGCTACAACAGTTGGAGAAGTTTTTACATCCATACTCAAAGTGCTCTTTTGTCCAGCGTAGATAACTCGAGCGTCAGTTACAAAAGCAGTCAAATCACCCTTATGTGTGAAGCTGGTCTCCAAGTTATTTATGTGTGGAGAAATTATTCTTAAATTACCTGAAAATTGATCTTCAATGTTGAATGACATATCAACACTAATTCCACTTCGTCCGCCGTAAGTCATGTCAATATTTGACTTGAAGTTTTTCATGGAACCCTCGTAAATGAATTTTCCTACCAGTTCCTCGGCAAGCGGAGAGGAGATTTTGAAAGACCCTTGTATGTCCGGTGAAGTTGTCAATTCAATTTCTGTTTCAAATCGCTTTCCGAAAACATTTACTGCTGCATTTGATCTGAGCCCGTTCGCATTGCCATTATGATGGAGTTGAAGTTCAGAAGATTCGTATCCCTCAAGAGGTGTGATGACTGAGACAATGGCCGATACTGTTGGTTGAATAGTCAAATCAGACTGAAGTCCAAATTGTTTAACACCGTCATACCTCACAGACACATCAGAATTCGACGACGTATCGGACTGGACATGACTAATGACAATTTCTGCCTTCTTCGTCATAGGTGTTTCTCCAGTCAATCTGGCTTGTATGCCATTAGACGAATCAAAGACCAGGTTAATCGCAGTTGCTCCACCGGGACAGTTTGTGTTGACTGATGAAGTGAATTTCGACATGTCCCCTTCGTGTGAGAAGGATGCAGCATAATTATCTATTCCAGGTAGTGTTGACTTAAGTGAGACGCTTCCTGATTTCGAAATACCGTTCTTGAATGAAGCTTCTCCGAGCAAACTTTTTTTATTGCTTGAACATTGCACAATTGTATTGAAGTTGTTCATGTCTCCATTATGAGTAACTGTAAGCGTTAGATCTTTAAGGGAATTAAAAGAGTTAATCATTGTCACTTTTCCGTTAATACCATTGGTTGAGTCAAATGATATATCGATGGTGCCTGACTTTTTGTTTAATGAAAATTCTCCATGACTCTTGAAATTGTGCAGGTCACCTGAAAGAAGAACGGCCGTTTGTATGTTCTTATAACCATAAAATGGTGTAGCGACTGCAATGCCACCCTTCAGTCCGTTGACTGTGTTCATGTTGATATTGGCTTCAACTGCATCTTTTCCCATAGAAACACTTGCTGATGATTTGAAATTCTGAATTTTACCTTCATGGTTTACAGATGCCTTTATCGTACTGAATGAAGGTCCTTTAACTGTTAATTCACCTTTAAGAGAGTTCAAGTTCTGGAAAGTTGCATCACCGATGTAGGTGTCGCCATTGCACTTGTACTGCAGATTGCACTTGAAACTGTCGGCTGTACCAGAGTGCTTAAGAGACAGCTGGTGACTTTTCAGCCATGAAATAGGTGATTTAACTGTGAAAAGTGCATTAACAGTCGGCTGCATTTGGAATTTGGCATTTGCTATAAGGCGCTTGCTACCTGCGCTTGCACGAAGCTTGCTCTGGAATCTCGAGAGTTTACCCCAATGATCGAAAGTTGCTTTGATTGTGTCGGTATAAGGACTTCGCAGAGTGAAGTCGACGTCTATTTTCTTAGTGGCGTCTACATTTAGATCAAGTTCTGTTATATCTTTGTTAAGCTGCATTTCCCCATGAAACTTGAAATTGTTAATCACACCTTCCTGTAAAATGGAAATACGGGCTTCTCTTAATGCCTTGTATGGTGTCTTCAGAAGAGTTTCGGCAATAAATGCTGGCTCAGTGTTCACCTTGGTTGAAGCGAAATATATATCCTGATTTCTTTGCAATTCAATTTGAGTTTGGAACTTTGAGATGTAGCCTTCATGTGTAAGGGATCCTCGTAGATCACTGAATCCTCTAATAGGTGTTTTTACAATAGCCGAAAGGTTGATTGTCGACAGAAGATCAACATTGAAATCGGATGAGAAAACGCCGATGTCACTTACTGAAAGTTCCATTTGGTTTGAAAACGACAACAAAGGGCCTTTGTGTGAGGCAGAAAACCTGGCGTTTCGAATTGGTGTTTCAATGGCTAACGAGGCTTCTACACCTGGGCTTGATTTAAAGTTTAGACTTCCGCCATATTTTGTATTATCGACTAAGATATGGCTAGAGGATTCAAAGTTTTTGAAGTTGCCTTTGTGTTTTAATTCAACATGGACATTAGATGTGCATGACATGTCAACATCAGCTTTAAAGTCAAGAAGACTTCCCTCGTAGTTGAATGAAGCCGATATATCTTCATAAGATGGACTCCGAATAATGAGAGATCCGCTTTTGGTTTCAACGCCCGAATATCGAGTTTCTATTGACATCACTTTGCCTCGCTGATATTCAATTTCACCGTTGTTTGAGAATCGTCGAAGGTCTCCAACATGATTGATCGAAACTCTGGCGTATGGCATTTGGTCAAATGGTGACGAAAATTCCAGAGACATCGCCAAGTCGTTTACACTTTGAAAGCTATACTTACTATCGAGTCGAACTGTTTTTCCGGGTAAATATTCAACTGAAAGTGATGACTGTCTCTTATTGTCTACCATATAACTTACAAATGTAATCTGTGAATATGGCACGCTTGCAATTGGTGTTGTCAGTTTTACATTACCAGATAATCTTTCGTTGATATCAAACGATGCTGATACTAGCCATGCTCCCAACAATGGTTCAGCGTCAATCTTTGCTGATGTAGTAAGGGTGTTTCCTGTTCGTTTGTACATTGCATTTGTTGCAAAATCGCTTGTGAAAGGTGAAGAAAATTTGAGAGAAATTTCATTGGGATTATGGAAACTATCCAGTTGAATGTTTTTGCCTGACATGTACTGTAGTTGCAGTTTCGATTCAATACCTGTTTTCTTGACAAAGCGTGATCCATATAATATGACTGCTGGGTTGTTTGGAGTATTCGCGCTTATTGAAATGTCCATGTCTCCTGAAGTTTCTTTTCTGTACGTTCCATCGATACTGTAAATCTTGGATGGGGAAATCGACAATTCTAAATGTGCCTTTGATGGACTCGCGGAGTAGTCAGCATTTAAAATGACAGAGACATCATCCCCAAGAAGCGAATTAGATGTTGTGAATTTAGATTTTACTTGGTTATTCGATCGCTCGTACTTTCCTTCAACAGTAACAATTGTCATTCCTTCGTTTGAAATATTTACTACAGAGTCGAAATGGCCTGACCTATGCTCATGTATTATCTGCAGGACGGTTTCTTTCATAACTCGATATGGTGTATTTATTTGCAATGTACTATGCACCTTTCCTGAGGCCAAGCTCATGTCATGAATGCTCTTAATGTCAAGTGAATATTGGTTTCCGTTAAGAATAAGTTCCGATGTAGATTGCATATTGCTTTTGGTATTTCTGTGATTCCAGGTTAAAGATACACCATTAGAAGGTAAAGTAATCGTAACGCTTCCATCAGTTGCAATATTCATACCATTCATTGTTGCAGTGATTGTACTTTTCAGCCCGTATTCTTTATTGTTGTATTGTAGAAGTGCGTTTGTGTTGACATCTCGGCCATTGTTGCTGTGCTCCAACAAGATGGATCCTTTCTTCATGTTCTGCATTGATGATTTAAAATTGAGCTGTCCTTTCAAATTGATGTCGTTTTCATTTCCGTTGTTAGTAAGGTGAATATCGGCGTTCAAAAATTGTTTGTTGAAATTGAATTTGGCCACTGTTGACACGCCATCTGTTACGGAATGCTGCAAATTGGCCTGGGATGATTTCAAACCATATGATGGAGCCTTCGCAATCAAGACAACATCGATATTTCTTATGTTGATTGGCCTCTGAACTTTCAGTTCGGCAGAAATGGAATCATCGGTATCAAACTTTAGGTCAACCTGGGTATTATAGTTTGTTGTTGCTATTTTATGGTTTAGGGAAAGTTCGACAGATTTGAGTTGATGGATTGGGGTTGAAAGCTTTACACTGCCAATTAGGTCCCGACCATCCCGGGCGGCAATGCTGCCAAATACTGTATCAATAGATACGGAATTGCTGACACCCCATTTCAGGTCCATATGTGACAAATATTTGTTAGTGTAAGTTTGCTTGACATTTACAGAAACGGTTCGGCTTGGGTACTGGACAGTGAGCGATCCATCCATGTTTGACATGTCCTGGTATTGGCCACTTCCACTGACGGTTATCCTTTGTGAATCATCACGATCTGCATTCCATCTTAGATCAGAACGACTGCTGATTCTTCCGTTTGCCATAGAGCTTTCAAAGTTTCCAATGATGTGCCTGGTTGGGTATACTATATCGGCTAAGCAGCGAACAGAAGTTGCAGTTAGCTTTTCAGATGACAACTGCGCAGAGTATTTTGAAGATCCTCGCATGATCTCACCACCAATTTTGTATTGCGCTGGGTCTAAGTTGAAATCGCCTTCAAGTTTTAAAGGTGTCATACTATCTAACTGAACATTAGAGGAGACAGTAAAGGCTTTAGCTGATGGGGTTTTCCATGATGCGTCGAATGTATTTTCGGAGCGACCAACTTTAACTTTTGATGACAGATCATAACTGTTTTCGGAAGACTGCTTAAGTGCATGGGTCATGAGTATCTTTTTACCTGGAATATCAATACGCCAAATTCCGTTCAGATTTTTCAATGTTGTTGACTCATCCTGAAGTTGAAGGTTTGATTCCATGGCGTTTTTGTTAAGTCGCAGAGTAGCAGTCGAGTTCAAGGCCTTGGAGTTGTGGGAGTGTGTTACTTTTGAGACAAGTCTGAAATTCTGCAACAGTAAATCATATATAGTTATAGGTCATTAGCAATCAGTATGTACCTAAGCCCAGATATAAAATACAAATTCAAAACTGACTTAAAAAATGAGTATCGTGAACAATTAGTGAACTTTAAATGCAGGGCTTTCAATTGCATATACATTCTTTCCAATATTGTTTTCAAAATTTCAAGACGACTCACCGTTCCGATTTCCAATTTTCCAGAAAAGTCAACAGCCGCCATTGACCAACTTTTTATTCTTCTGTCAAGTTTACCATCAACGGTTATCTGTTTATCTGCATCCTTAAAGTTTGGTCCATAGTTTATGCTTGCATCAAATCCAGAAGTTCTCTTGTTGTGATTAACGTTGGTAATAAGTTTGAAATTGAGGTCAGAGTTTTTCTTCGATTCAGCATTCCTAAAACAAGACATGATAATCAGCGTGTTTGAAAGTCTTAAAATTAAATTAAATTAATATCTGTTTAAAACAAGTCATAGATATATAAGCTGTTTAATCTTTCTTTTCTTAAAACTAAATTTTGTTTATACTGACTAACGATAGGCACTTAAATTAAACTTCGATGTTTTCTTTTAATGTATAGTTAAAGTTCAAACAAAAACATATTACTCACATTGACAGTCTTGCTTTCGTCAAAGTTTTCGTACTCCAATTCATCAATTTTGATGCAAATTTAACGTTGTCCCGGGCAATGCCCTTGATGATGTATGTAAGGTCAATATCGGCGGCCAAAGTTTTCATGTTCCTGTTGTCAAACTTGCCTTTAGTTTTTATGTACATTGGTGTCGATTCAAAAGCGAAATTAACATAGTTAAGTGACCTTCCTCGTCTGTAAGACTTAAGCCTCCATTTAGCTGAAATTGCAATAAATACCACATGTGGAAATATGTTGAAATAGATCCGTCGGATGTATAAAATACATACAAAACAAAGACACAGTAGTGTCAGTTTGGTAAACATTTCATTGAAACAGGGATAATTGCCAACAGCCCTAACTCTATCATTCTTGCACTGGTATGAATCACTGCAAAATGCACTGGACAACAAACGATTGAAAAATAGAGTTTAGTTAAATTTACCTGATAATGAAACTGGTTTAGCAACTACTTTGTCGAGGACAAAGTTCAGGTCAATCGAGTTTCCGAAAACATTCGTGTAAGTTCCACCAAAAGCAAACACCTCAGTAGATGGAGTTCGAATGCTTATCTGAGGCTTGTATACAATTTTCTTCTTGTAAACCGTTTTCTGGAGGGATGAGGATAGGGTGTACGTTGATTTAGGCCCAGTTGTAAGGGTGGCATCAAATCTCATTCCTTTATCTTTATTGGAAATTTCCGCTAAAAGCATAAAAAATACAAAAATAATTTGCTATGCTATCTGATAAATTCCATATCAAACGGCTACTCGTGATCTATCCTATACATAATAAACGCTCAACGGACAACACACAAAACAGCATACACAAATAACACATTAATTAAATTGTCGAAGTGGCTTACATTTCATTACGATAGGTGATTCACTCAATCCCGCAATAGTCATTTGTGTATCCAAAAGTGTCCAAGGCCTATATTCCATTGATCCCTTCATATTGATGGATTTAAAGTTAGGAATGTCAATCGAGATTGTTGGTTTAATAATTCTTCCTGGGCCTGACGTTTCCAATTTAAGATTGGCATTGACGTTAAAGCGTAGCGTGTTATCCCAGTTCATTCTGCCGCTGACACCCATTTCAGATTTCGAATTGACCAACGTACCTATGTAAATAAAATAATGTCATTTTGATAGGGATTTTGTCGATAGCTTCGAAAGTATATGTTTATTTCTTAACTTCTAAAACACAAAAAAACGTTAAAAAATAAATAACAACTCAGTTATGTTTTTATTAAAAATACTCATCAATTATAAGATCGAACCTCTAAAGTCTCCTTTCTTCCAAGGCGATGCTATGCTAGCGTCAAATGTTCCGTCTTCCTTATTGAGATTAAAGTCAACGCCCAATGCTCTGTCAATTTTGGAGTTAGGTGTTGAAAAGGCGAATCGAACGATGTTTTCCTTGGCGTTCTACAACAAGAAATGTAAATAAAGTACGTGTAATAAAACAATACAATATACAAGGTCATGCCCAATAGCCTACAATTCAACCAAACTCTTGTCTTCGTGCACAATGACCAAAACAGAACAAAACAAACACCAAACAATAGCAACAATGCTAAAAAACAACAAACATTAAACACACACGAAAATATCGCCATTGGTAAAAGTTTGGATAAGTTAAATAAAAGATAAAACTACAAAAAAAGCAAGCAGCCATTGCAAAATTAGTTCTTCATGTGTATATGTGGGCAATATTTAACCAATAATTACTTTTGACCATTACTGTTAACGAATCAAATCTCTGTATGTATTTATATATGTATATACGGAATATACTTACGTGCGTCGATCTGGCCTCAAGCTTGTACCCAGTCATCTTTATATCTCTCTTGTAAAGAGTAATGCCAGCGTTCATCGGTCCAGTGATTGGGAAATATGGTGCAGTTTCCACAAGCGATGCGTTTGGAAAGCTCATTTCAGCGCAAATCTCTAAGCCTGCGACTTTGACAAGGTTCGGACCAGAACACGCGCTATGTGACTGGCGATTGCTTGTTATCATTTTCTGCAGTCTCTCTGATTCACGATGCATAGTATAAAACTCTGATCTGGAAATAAAAAAAGTATATATATTTTATGTAATTTTACAAATATGAACTGTATATGTATATTTCAATTTATATCGTTGTTTTGTTTTGTTAAACAGGCCCAAACTATTATTGTTTGTACACACTTAAAATCAATAATGAGGATTTAATGGTAATGTGCAACATACTTCACGCTAATGATGTCCATCTTTTCGTCTGGAAGATCGAACTCTGCGGTCAAAATGGATCCATCGACTATAGACATTTTTCCTTGAATTGCAGAGCTTGAGTGCAGTGTTGAGATCATTTTCACTCCGACCTGGTTTGACAGTACGTCGATTCCCATGACACTTGACACAACAACGGCTGCGCTATAACCAAATAGATTTACTGACATTATGTAGTGCGCTTATCGTTTGACATGTTCGATGTTTTACTGTTTGAGATAAATTTTCAGAACAGGACGGACAGATAGGACATATGAAACACATTTATTGGGAGGATCAAGATTTAGGCAACTTACCTTGGTCGAATGATACCATGAATGTCCAGCGACCTAGGTGATGACGCCATTTTCATAACGTCCACCATTCCAGATGCTTTCATATCAATAGTTGCTGATCCATTCACAGTTAGATTGAGTGGGAATCCAGAACTTGTAGGGATGACAATAGTGCTATCAATAAACATTGTGCTGTGGGTGAACTGGTAATCGTTTTCATTTGAGAGTTTCATAAGTACTTCTAAAAAGTTGAAGCTGTTCTGAGAAAGCAGAGAGTCGAGGCCTTTGAAGTTCATATAGCGCAGCTCGTTGCCAAACACGCGCATGTAGAGAGAACCACGAAGATCGTCCATTACAGATTCCATCTAACAAAAATAAAACCAGTCGTCAGTGTATCATAAAGTTATAACTACCATTAATAATAGAATTCAAATTAACATCTCGCTATTATTTTTACATTTCGAAAAGTATTAAAGGCGAAAAGAAGAAAATCAACACAAACCCTTTTATCAATACGGCTGACTTTGTCTGCCTTGATAAGGTCAACGGCTGTTTCGTCTACAGCAGACTTTACTTCTTTTTCACTATAATAACCATTTGGTCCGAAGTAGGATTCCAAGAAATATTCCAGACCTTCGACGCGTCCGCCAATTTCGAACAAATTGATGGCATTGCCGAACAAATCAACGGTAAGGTTGAACATGCCATATCGCGGAATGAAGGATTTTGATGACCAAATGAGATCTCCCTCAACGGTTGCTCCAGTGTTGATCTTTTCAAGGAAAAGGGAACCTTCATAATTGCGGGAAAACTTCCTCTTATCCATATTAAATTCTTGCTTCAGCGTATCATCCTCAAGGATCGATCTAATGGACTGCTTGTGTGGGTCAGATGTTTCCATAAGATTGGTTAAGTGAGACCAAATGTATGATCCAACTTGGTTGACTGACGACTCCTTGCTTAACACTATCTTGACTTTGCTTATGGTTTCGTCTGAAGCACATTCCATAATGGACTTGTATGCTGCGATTCTTACTTCCGAATCTTCTTCTGTATTGCCAAGAATCTCGAAGAGAATAGGCTTCTAAAAATAGAAAGACAAATACATAAAATGCTCAACAGCTCAATGACAGTTTGTGTGATAAATTGACAAGTGACCGCAAGTGTATTGAGGTGTATTTCTCTATAAATAGATATTTGAAAAAAGGCTTACATCAGTGGAGCATGGAATGCGACGGAAGGCTTCGATGGCTGACAGACGGATCTCGATTGGGTTCTCAGTGCGGCGGAAACACTTCTCGAGTGTGGAAATAGCGTTTGTGCCGAATCCAGCGTTTCCAATCGCTCTGAGTGCCAACAGACTCTGTAAGTCAATGTAAGTTGTAAGATTTATGTAAATCAGTACACAATACACATTAAGAGTACAATTTCGACATTAACTGTACGCTACTTGTAAGTTATGGAGTCTTCACTTACCATTTTATAGTCACCGGAAATGCTGCAGGATGGAGCTATTTTGCTTTCAAGGAGTGAAATGATCTTCTTTACTTCAATGTAGTTTTCGCATGCCGGGTTGTTTCTGCAGACACTGTGCACGAGGGAGCTGACGGACAGCATTGCCTTTTCTTGTAGATTTTCAACTTTCAGCAAGTCCTAGAATCATTTAAAGCATATTTATCCCACCTAAATATTTTCAAAAGAAGATCATATGATTTACTGATAGGTACCAAATACAGCCTTAACGTTTCCAATCAATACTTATACATATTTTATTACATTACCTTTACTTCGTTCAGCATGGCGACGGAAGGCTGCTGTAAAAAGGCAAGGGAGGTCATCCACATTTCTGCCTCAATACCAGACACATCTCCACTGGTAATCAACTGGGTCATGAACTTCACACTCTCAGTTGTTCCCGTCATTGGCACGGCGTCCATAAAGAACTTGCTGAGAGAGAAATAATACATTTATCAATTAAATATTACCAAACTGTTAATGCAAAGATATATAATTTAAGGTAACTAGTATTTAAAAAAAATATTAACAAAGTATGTGATCCATAGTATTGTAAAATACATGAAGCTTAAATTTCTATGACATAAAGCTGTAGATGCTAAGTAAAGCAAATGTGATACTTTATATAGTACGTACATAACACGCTTGTTGTTGCTTGAGCAGAGTTTCAGGGTTTTGATCTTCTTGTACACGACGTTCATGTCCATGGCAGACATTGACTTCATGGACAGCACAAGGGATGTAAACATCTTGGGCGTCTCAGGTGTCACACCGTTGGAAGTCACATCGCAAATAGTCGTCAGTTTGTTTTCAATATCACCCATGACAGACAGACCATTTCCGTTGGAGTGTTCAAACTTCAGAGAAGTTCGAGATTGGACCGTAGCTAAAGAACAATAAATATATTGTTTAATGAAAAGTGATCAATTGATAAGGTAAGATAATGTAGGGAAATGGTTTGCTATACAATATACTAGAGTAAAAAAACAGGAGAAACATGTCCAACTATACCTGCTCTGGGCCTTGAAGCGTATTCCTTGACGTAGGTAAGAGTTTGCGTGCTGTGGGTGATTGCACCACTGTCTTGGCGAGAGAACGGAACGAAAGCGTGTTTCTCACGGCAGGTGGCTACATTCAAACGGCCAGTGTCTTTCGCAATCTCTTGTTCGCATTCCTGTGTGCTCTTTACGATAGGAATACTCTGGATTCCCTGTTCAATTTGCAATGTTGAAATAAATCGAACGATAGCAACTATATCGTACATTTACATTAACGAGTAATTCTTTGAAATCGGTCAAATAAAATGTTTTACTTATATGTAAGTCCAAAGCATTTCCATATTAATTATAAGATACCATATCTGACAATGCAATGCGTAACTGCTACAGTGAATAAAGCGATAACTAACCGATTTGGCCTGGTATGGGATGCCCTGGACAGCGCTGTTTCCGTTGTGGCGTTCTGTACAGCCCAACAGGTTCTTGGACTTCTTGATGATCTGTTTGTACCAGCCCTTGTCCTGGGAGGAATACTCGGTTTCACAGGTTCCGGCAACGTCCGACTGAAAACGAAATATTGTTATGTGTGTTGTTGTTATTAAATGGGATATTTGATTTCACAAGACCTGCACTATTGAACAGATCATTATTATCGTATACAAGTATTTCTGTCTACTTTTATATGAATATAATAATAATTATTGTATTTACGCCGCTAGATGCTAGGATATATACTCATCCGATACAACTAATTGAATATAATAATGTACTTGCCTCGCTGAGAGTCTGAGGCTTGGTTATATCGTCCATGTTGTTCTGAATCAGTGACAGAATACCTCTCTTAATGTTCAAGGTCTTATCAGACTCGACCTGTGACAGACATAGATCTTCGATTGTGCCGTCTTGGAAGGACACCGTCAGAGGTTGTTTTTCAAGGTCCGCTAGTTCGGGAGATGACACCGGCTTCATGGTTGACGTTTCTGGGTCGTGTTCGCTCAGTTTAACGTCACTCAGCTGCAGAAATCATATCATGATATACATATCCACAATTTTATATTGTAAACTATACTAGACGGGGGTTAACTAACGAATGTTAAACTGTTAAAATCCTATTATATTATCATACTCATAAATGCTTCAATATCACCTACCCGCATGATCATTTCACATTTGGAAGCAAAGTCCAAGTAGACTTTGGATGTAAGGTGGACTCCAGCATGATCCTCCGAGGCGCCCTGTACAGCCGTCCGTATGTCCGTCTCATATGTGAATTCATAGGTCGTTCCGGGTTCGTAGTTGAATTGGTTTGACACAGTGCATTGTCTTGCACATTTGTCTGATATCTGGATCTCTTGTATAGGACCTAAAGAAACAGTTAGTAAAGATATATAGCAAAGTCATCCTGTGAATTCATCGAGGTTGTTTATCAATAAATGATAAAATATTGGTTAATTCACATATAATAATAATAATAATAATAATAATAATAATAATAATAATAATAATAATTTAAGATACATCAGTATCTTGTTGACAGTATGGTCTTCAACTATGACAAGTATGGATTATACAACTTTATTTGAATTTAACAATATAATAACGAAGCATCAGTCATATACACATAGTTAATACGAAAACGTAATCACCAAAAATCATCATTTTGCAACAGACTTTCATAGTAGAAGTGCGCATTGAACATACGTGAAAAAAATGAATGATTTCTTGTATCCCTAGAGTAATTAAAACCCCTACCCAACTTTACAAGATTACTTGTAACAATTCAAAATTGTGGATTTAATATGAACTAGGCTTCCATTCATATTCTAATAAAAGAAAGAGACATCTTTGGAAATAATGGTTACATACAAATGTTTTAAGCACCAGAATGAGCTGCAGGCTGCTTTTTATTACAATGATCAATGTTTGCTGTCACAGTACATCGTTAAGAAAATACGTGTTTCATACATAATAACATAGATAGTACATGGACATTTTAAAGTGATATTCCAGTATGTAAAGCACTGCAAATCAATAATTTGTAAGAAGTATTAAGGCAGACGTGTATTTAAGAGTGTAAATTATTAACTACAACAACAACGAATACAGCAGCAATAACAACAACAACAATATCAACATCAGCAACAACACATAAATGAAAATCTAACCTGCTTTTGATCCCGCCACAAGGGCAAGGATGAGAAATAGAGTGTGCCCCATCTTGGGCTTACAGGTTCAATGTAGCTCGCTATATTGCCGTTCGTCCGTCCGTCCATCGCTTATATACACAGCTGCTGAGTTCAGCGCGGGATAAAGTCCGAATCGTTGGGGGTCGTATTATTTTGCAAGTATATGGATTTTTGATTACCATATTTACCATAATTGCTATTGTAATGCAAACATGGTTTATTTAATGGAAGAAGAAGAAGAAGAAGAAGAAGAAAAAGGAGGAGGAGGAGGAGAATGAAGTAGAAGAAGAAGAAGAAGAAGAAGAAGGAGGAGGAGGAGGAGGAGGAGAAGAAAGAGGAAAAAGAAGAAGAAGAAGAAGAAGAAGAAGAAGAAGAAGAAGAAGAAGAAGAAGAAGAAGAAGAAGAAGAAGAAGAAGAAGAAGAAGAAGGAGGAGGAGGAGGAGGAGGAAGAAGAAAAAGAAGGAGCAGAAGAAAAAGAAGAAGAAGATGATGATGATGATGATGATGGGTTATAGTGGTGGTGGTGGTGGTTATGCCAAAGGTGGTTATGTCAATGATGATGATGATGATGATGATGATGATGATGATGATGATGATGATGATGATGATGTTGATTGGTTATAGTGGTGGTGGTGGTGGTTATGCCAAGGGTGGTGATGTTAATGATGATGATGATGATGATGATGATGATGATGATGCTGCTGATGATGATGATGGGTTGTATGCAGAACGATTATAATCGTTAAAATATTTATATACACATTTATTTATTTTTATTTATTTTTTATTAATATTTTTTTAGATTTATATGGTAACGGTTATTTCTTCCTGTTGTGAAATTGTCAAATATGATTTTATCAAGTCATTGTTATCAGATGTTTCAGATGTATTTCATTTTGGTCAAATTTAAATGATTTTCACACCTGATATGAACGCTGATATGAAATTAACAATTTATAATACATGTATGATAATGTGATATGATAATGATTTCACTTTTGATATGATGGGCAAATAGAAGATGATCATTCAAATACCGCTTTAACAATCGGCAATTCGCGGGCCTTAGAGCAAGACGGATGTAACTCAATAAAGAAATAGAAGGCATTACAACAGTCTTGCGCTAAGTCATTGAAATGCCGGCAAGTGTGTTTATTAATGTTGACCATACTAAGGTTGAGCATTAGTTTTTTGAACAGTTGGGCGCCTCGTGTGAATAGTTACCATGCGAAATACCTGTAGTTTGAATTTTTTTATATCAAGTAAAGTAAATGTTATAGTGTCACCTTCTCTAAGGTTCCACATGCTTGACCTATGGGACACAATGACGACAATCCGAGCTCACGATTCATACCCTATATGCAGGGCGCATCACAGGAGGGCAGTCGGTACCCATCCAGATAACTTACTGCGGGTCAGCAAACGGCCATATCTGAACGAGCCTATGTGGGGTTTGAATTATCGACCTCCCACTCCGTAGGTGTACAACATAACCGCTACGCCAAAGAAGCCAGAAGCGTACCTGAAGCTTTTAAAAGTGTAAGCCCGAATACTTGCTATTAGCTTAGTCTCAAAATACTATACTAGTTGGAAACGGAAAGCGTGTTCTTTCTGTAAACAATTTTTCAAGAATGCTGTAAAGAAACAACCATTTTCAAGCATTCTGAACGCCAATAGTCAGAGAAATCACAGTGAAAACAGTGAATTATTTGAATCTAGAAAAAAATATTAAATCTAGAATGCTTAGACCAAGTTGAGATTGAGATCTTAGATGTCAACGCAGTGCATAGACCTATACACTATATGGATATGGACGATATACCGTGACAGTACGTACATTGGCGTTATATTCTATACCAGTATATACTGTGCACTATATTCTATTCATTTTCAGAGGTGTTGAGTGCTTCAACACCCCTGTTCTCTATACAATGTATACAGCCAGAGATTTTGAAGATTTACTTCAACTCCTCTGTTATAGTCTATATACATTGTGGAAGCGTGCACTATACTCTATTCATTGTCAAGAGGTGTTGAAGCAGTGCTTCAACACCCCTGTTCTCTATACAATGTATACAGCCAGAGATTTTGAAGATTTACTTCAACTCCTCTGTTATAGTCTATATACATTGTGGAAGCGTACACTATACTCTATTCATTGTCAAGAGGTGTTGAAGCGGTGCTTCAACACCCCTGTTCTCTATACAATGTATACAGCCAGAGATTATGAAGATTTACTTCAACTCCTCTGTTATAGTCTATATACATTGTGGTAGCGTGCGCTATACTCTATTCATTCTCAGAGGTGTTGAAGCAGTGCTTCAACACCTCTGCTCTCTATGCAATGTAGATTTTGAAACTTTACTTCAACTCCTCTGTTATAGTCTATATACATTGTGGTAGCGTGGACTATTCTCTATCTGTAGATATGAACCCCTGTTATAGTCTATATACATGGTGGTGACGTGCACTATTCTCTATTTGAATAGAGAGGTGTTGAAGCAGAGTTTCAACACCTCATCACCTCTATTTATTCTTTGTCCAGTGAAAATGAAAAATGGGAGAAAAATGCTTAGATTTTTTTTTTGTTGGTTTTGTGTTATATCAGACACCACATTTAATATACTATAAGTATAATACACTCACATTGTACAAAATATAATTTTTGGGCAAAATGTTTTGAAAGTTAAATGAAAATGAGAATTTCTGGACTTAGCATCAACTCTGCCAAATTTTGCAATAAAATTACCAAAATAACTTTTTAAAACAGATATTATATAACATTATAAGATACTTGAAATATACAAACTATGTATTTTGTAAAATATGATTTTTAGGTAAATTTGTTAGAAAAAAAAAATGAAAATTTCTGCATTTTGCCAATTACTTTGTCAAATTTTGCAATAAAATTACCAGAATTACTGTTTTTAAATATATTTTATATTACAGTATAATAGACCTTAAGTAAAGAAACTACATACTTATGTGAAATGTGCTTTTGGGGCACAATGTTTGACAAATGAAATGATTTTTTTTTAAATTTGGTCACCTAGGCATCAATGAATTTTAAGTTTTTATATTGCAGATATTTACCAGTCGCGCAAAATGCACAATTGCAAACAACATGCAAAAGCACTTTGAAACCAATATAATGCGACAGGCGCTTTGGTTTGCCAAGCCTTGCCTTGCAAACATCTACATAAGCCTAAAAATGTCTGTCTGAGATACCAGGCGTGAAGCTGCATATAACACTAGTATGCGGATGAATCCACATGATTCTGATAAAAACATAAAAAAATCAGCCAAAGTTGCAGTATGCATACTTGACAACATGATCCTTTAAATGTCATTTATATTTTCCAGTACAAAATAAAGCACCTCAGAGCGCCCAGAATGCACCATGTTTTTCAAAATATTCTGAGGGGGCATGCCCCGAGACCCACCTAGCAATTATGAATCCACATATAAAGGGCTAGCTAAGCCCCTTACTTCTGTATGCAAAACAAGACTACATGCTCATCTTTTCTTTATCTATTCTGCCTGTTAATTTGCTTGTAAACTTATGTTAGTCAACAATATAATAACATTAGCTGGGCCAAAATACAAAAGTCTCTTCTTATGTTGAGAAAAATTCGAAAAATTCCGTTACTGTTTAATTTCCGTGAATGTTTATTATTCTTTTGCAAAGAGGTATGCAATTATGATTGCAGGGTTTATATGAAAATACGATATCAGGAATGGTCTGAAACAGCCCTAAAACACACAAAAGCCTTAAATGAAACAAACATATTATATATTAAAGAGAATTGGAGTACTGTCTATAAAACATACACCTTAAAACACAATCTATGAACAGTTTTTTTCTTATAAAAAAAGCTACAACAAAAATATCGCTGGAAGTGATGGTACTTCCCATATGCCCGTTTTCTTTGAAAAAGCAGAACTTGTAATTCAGTGTGCTAGTAGAAGGTAAATTGTTGTTGCATTATTATACACAGTTGGAAATACCATTTTTAATAATTGTTTTCATTGTTAATGCTGCACTCTCACAGATATATGAATTTTTATTATTTTTAACTTGGAATGAAAAACTTTTGTGCACATGTCTGATAACAGTTATATGAGACTGCATACAAAATCACAGTTTTTCCTATTACCATTTAAAACTCTATGTTTAATGGTTAGTAATGCTTGAGAAGAAATGAAAATTTTGGCAGTTTTTCAGACAATTGAATTCTGTTTCATTGAGAGTTATCTTATATGACTGGATTGAAGGCATTCATGCTAAAGTCAGACTATTTTAATTATTTTTTTCAAAGCAAATGTGAAAACTCTTAATCAGTGACAGTGCAGCTTTAACATCCTTTTATATTTAATCACTATGATTTCAAAATTATCAGACAAACATGATACTAGATGTATACTGTCTTGTTTGGAATTCTTGCCCTTATTCAGTATTGGTTCAATCATAGCAGTATTTATTTGAACTGCCTCTAGGTTAAAATGTGATAAAATTCATAAGATGTCAAATACATAATTATATAAGATTCACAATTCTTTGAAGGAATGAACTCCTGCTTACATGTCATATAACAAATTATGGACAAATACAGAACCTAATCCTAATAGTTTTTCTCCAGAATTATCAAAGGGGTCACTCTTAACAAAGATCTAGTATAAACTTATTAATAATTTCTTTAGTTTAACAATGTTATAAAATCTTGAAAGGCCATAGGCAGGTAGTTCTGACGTTCATACCCTTCAAAACCTTTGACAAGAGGCATGTCTATCAAATATAATTATGAATTACTGGTGTAAATGGGTAGTGGGTAATGCACATGTCAATTGTAACCACCACCACCCCCGTCTGGGGGTATACTGGGTGTGAATGCGGTGGTTTTGTCTTACCTATGGTATGTTGGATGCGGGGGGAATTTGGCAGGGATTTTAGTTCAGGATCAGTTCAGGGAATTTAACCTGGGGTAGGCTGGACCAAAAGTCAAAAGTCCCCGGACCTGGGGGCGGGATGTGGTTACAATTGACTGGTGCATTATGCTATTCATTTTGTTGCCCACTCTTTTGTTTTTGTTTGATAATCCATTGCACACAACTATAGATCAGGATCTCAAATACTATATATGTTGAAAATTGACAACTTTTGACATCAATGTTTTAGTTATAGTTATGAATAATGAGCGTTCATTCATTGCTTTTTTATCAAATCACAATCATAAGTGTTAGCAAAGCACACCACTTTGTGCAGTAATGTTTAATGCTGTGGCTCCTCTTATCAACCAAGCACTTGGGCTGTTGGTGGATAACCATTTCCCTAGTTTCCTCCCTGTCTGGTCACCTGTTTGAAAATTAAAACATTGATAATATATAATAATGACAAAACTTGAAAGTATTGTACACTATGTTTATACATTTGCTGAATTAAATGAATAAGCTAAGGAAATGTACATTCAAAACAAAAGGGCCAGCATGGCCCTTAATTGGTCACCTGATTAAAATGACCATGAACAAGTCAGTCAGGTAACAACTGGTTATGAAAGGTGTTGCTATTTGCTTAGCAGGTTAGTGGTTGCTGTGTTATTTGATGGTTGATAAGGACTCCTCAAAGAAGGCTGCTCTTTGTTAACAGAAATGAGAATTATGGTAAGCTGGTTGTTCCCATGGTCAATGGATGTTACGGTAATGAACCAGAATGTTGCTATGGAAGTAAATGATTACTAAGGAAGTAATTGGTTGCTATGGATGTTGGCTGTTGCTCAGGAAAAAATGGTTGCTAAATAAGGCATTGGTGCCTATAAAGGTAGTTAATGGATGCGTTGGAAGGAATTGGATGCTATAGAAGTCATTGGTTGAATGGGGATTCATTTGTTGCTATGGATGAAGGTAGTTGCTAAGGCAATCATTGGTTGATAAAGAAGCCAAGGATTGTTTAGGAAGTCATCATATTTTATGGAAGTCATTGGCTGCTGTAAATGAAGTATTTGATAAGGATGTCCTTGGTTGCTTATAAAGTGGTTGTTAAGGAAGACATTGTGAGTTTGGATTGTTAAGTCACTAAGTTAGACAAGTGGGTTCCTTAAGGGTACTACGAGGTCTACGATTTCCTCAACAAGGCAAAACCTTGCTTAACATCCTGCCAAAAGGTGATTATTATATTGTTGTAACAACTTGTTTCATAATCTTTGAAACTAAATACCTTTTAGTTTAGACATCAGTTTCTAAGGAATTCATACATTACTGCAGAAGTCATTGCCTGATTTGAATGTGTATCAATTTTTGTTCTAGAAGTCTATCATTAACAGGGGAACTCTGGTTAGGACAACTTTGACCCCAAGGACGAAACTTGAACAACATTCATAAAAAAAAATTATGAATTCTTTTTACTGCCTGTACAATGTACCTCGCAAATTCGGTAAAAAGTCAACTTTGGAAAAAATACAAAATCAGGCCAAAATTGCTTATATAATGGCAAATATACATTTTTTAACTTTTTTATGCATACCTTATGCTGTGAAAGAGTAAGACTTGTCAAGATTTTGTTTATATTTCAAGAAATTCATTGCTATTTTAATCCGGAATGTAATGTAATTTTTTTAATTTTGGGGAAAATGGAGTTTTTCACAATAAAAAAATCACTGACAATGAACTACAAACTCCAACATATAAACACCACATACACAAAAACAAATTGATTACATATATAAATTACTGAATATTCACATGGTCTTATGATATTATTGATGAATATTATAATGTTATTTTTAGATACCAGTTACGGGTAGTAGTAATGAAGAATACCAGATTACAAAATCAAAGTGGAAATTGGAACTATTAGAGAATCACTTTATTTGTGGGTAGGTCACTTAAATATTCATTGAGGTGAAAAGAAATTACCATATGATGTATTGCATATGTTTAACCGCTGTTGCACAATCATCATTTCCAAGTGACTGTCTTCATGTCCAGTACTAGCTTACAAAATCCCTTTCTAGAAAGTCAAAGACTTCATCTGATGCATCTTAAAAAGGAAGAATACAACACAATCATGAACACAATAAATGCAAATAATGTTGGGTATGCTTTAAACATGATTCAAATGCAAAACATCTTGGCAATTATTTCTAGAGCAATCTAAATGTCCTACATGAGATTTATTCTCTTATGAAAAAGTGATGTTTATGTACAAGCCAAATATACTAGAAATGTGTCAAGTGGACATTAACTTAAGTCTTGTGTTGCTTGGTGAATTGCATATACTGTGAATGAAGATGATTAACAAAAAAACAGGGATTTCTCATAATATGACAAAGTTTTTTTTACCAAGTTTGGTAAAGATTATTGAGCCATACAATGTTTTTATCTGGACTGCATCGTCTTTTATTCTGGGCAGCATAATATGGAAATCCAGGCCATGTATACATCTGGGTTTTATCTGTAATGGACCACATTTTCCAAAATGTATGTAGGCAAATGAGTTACATGGAAATAAAAACTATCTATACATAATAATAAGTGATTTGTATACATGTGTTTACCTTGGTATTATATACCCATAGATATATTATATGACATAATATTGGGTTAATACAAAAAAAAATGAAAGAATATATAATTAGGTTAATGATAAATCAAGCAAATTTAAACTAACACAAACAATTATATGTATATATTTACATTATTTCACAGTAAAATATAATAGAAATTTATAAACATTGGCATAATGCTTAAATCAGGTATCTATTTCAAGGCAGTTGTCATTAAATCATAAAATTTAAAGCTGCACTCTCACAGATATACCAGATTTCTATATTTCCGTTCGAAAATTAATGTTTTATGGCTTAAACCGTTACTAATGGTTTAAGAAAAATGCATAAAACATTACTTTTAAAACTTAAATATAAAAATCTGCTATCTAATTTTTTGTCAGCTGTCTTAAATAACTGGTTTCCATGGATTTTCGCAAAAATTGCCTCATTCCAAGACAAAAAAATTGTCAAAACGTTCAATCTGTGAGAGTGCACCTTTAAGGTCAAAACTAGAAAATGAAACTTTAAACAATAAACTTAAAAACCATGACTTATGGTACAAGTATTTCCACATCGGAGCGGCTGGTTCTTACACACTGACAGTGACACACAATACACTCCACTCCTCTCCATTAACCCTTTATATATATATTACAGTCGAAACTCGTTGGCTCGATATCTCATGGCTCGATATCCTCGTTGGCTTGAACCAGATTAAAAGAACCGATTTTGTTTAACTCTTTGTTCATATAAAATTTGATCGGATGGCTCGATATATTGAGGGTCGATATTTCTCCACGCTCGAAGTCATTTTTGCGGTTCCAAGTAAGAATTTCACAATTTTGTTTGCTTGGGTCGATGTCATTTTCGCGGGTTCAGGTAAGAACCTCACACCTTGATTTGTTTTGTTGGCTTCATTTAGCACACGGCGCTAATCGATAAAAATTAATTCAATTTATTATAATTATTATCAAATTTGAATGACTTAACAGTTTGAATAAACATGCCATCACTTTATCTAAGTTCTTTCCCTAATTGTTATACATGTATAAATTTCAATGCATCCTTATATAACTAATAAGCTAGGTTTTTGTTACCCACTGTTTAAAATTACTTGTTTGCTGTTTTCGCATAATTTTTATAATTAATAAAAACAATCAAATAATATTTTCTAAGTATCGAATAAGTGATGTTACGAACTTTAAGACGTGTAACTATGCCCAATTAATACTCTTCTTTCGCGGAGATAGCATAGCCAATAACAAACGAGGTAAACAAGACTTTTTGTAACGAATAATAAAAAAAATAACATTCTGTAAGCAATCCCGCTTGGCTCGATATTCTCGAGGCTCGAAGTATTTTGGCTGGTCCCTAGAATATCGAGCCATCGAGTTTCGACTGTAGTTTAAAGCTGACGGAGGCACTCCTGCCATGTACCGCTGCCACCATTTAAGTAAACCTGGGAGGAGAAGTGCCCCAGTGTGGAGCTTGAACCAACAACAACTGCTGGAACACTATCATGGCGCTGTAACCAACTGAGCTAACTGAACGGCTGGTTCTCATAGACACGATCTACATCTACAATAACTTTACAATGTACATGAATACATAAATAACTAAAGTATGAATGCAATGTATTCATGTACATTGTAAAGTTGATGTCTACTGTACTACTTTAAAAGACACATGCATGTACCCCAAAATTAGTTTTGACAGGCATGACTCACTAATGCCAGTTGTGAGCTTGTTCCTAGCTTCGATCAAGATATTTCTTCTGAAAATGACATTGAATACACTCTAAAGCCTAAAAGGCTGTAAAATATGCATTCAACATCTTGATAAGCAACTATCTTAAATAAATTAAAATATTAGGATACAGAATGATGTGAAAGAGACTTTAAAAATATCGCTGCATTGTTGGATGTTGGTGCTGTCATCTGATGATCGGTCAGCGGCAATGATTGAGGCAAGCATCAAGTATATTTAAATAAACATTGCACTTTAACAGATTAAATGTTTTGACAACTGTTTTATTTTTTGTCTTTATACAAGCCAATAAATGCATAAGTGCAAGAAAAACAGTGACACAAGACTGCTTAAAAAAACATTGGATTGCATATATATTTTAGTTAAAGCTTCACTATCACAGATATACCATTTTTACAACTTTTTTTATTTTTTGTCTTGGAAAGAGCAAATTTTTGTATAAATATCTGCAAACCAATGATATAGGATTGCTTACGAAAAACCAGATCATAGATTTTCATATTTCCGTTTGAAAATTAATGTTTTATGGCTAAAACCGTTAATAAACGTTTTAGAAAAATGAACAAAACATCAATTTTTGAACTGGTATATATAAAAATTTGCGATCTATATTTGTCAGCAGTCTTATATAACTGGTTTCCATGGATTTTCGCCAAAATTAGTACATTCCAAGATAAAACATAAAAAAGTTGGCAAAATGTTCAATCTGTGAGAGTGCAGCTTTAAGAAAATGATGTTTTATGCATTTTTCTTCCAACTGTTAGTAGCACTTTTAGCCATAAAACATTTTTTTTAACGGAATATGTCAGCAGGCTTATATCACTTATTTGCATATATTAATTTTCACAGAAACTGGCTCATTCAAACTCCAAGACAAAAATAAAAAATAACAAAGTTGTCAAAATACATGTATGCGAGAGTGCAGCTTTAAGGAGTACTTCGTTATATCAATAAAATATACTCGTTAAACTGTCAATTGTTTACGTATCTACATAAATTCAATTACCTTTTGAACTAGAAAGTGTTATATTTTCAAAGAAAATAGCCATATACCTCTGTTCAGTGTCGGTCAAATTCGATGTTTTGAACCCGTTTGAACCTCTCTCGCGCGTGCTAAATACTAAATGACGCAATGTTTTGGACTGGTCTTCATTTTCTTCGATACAGGCACAACCGAGCGTAAATATTAAGCGAGAAAGTCTAGTGGAACGATGCAGGGTTCATTGGGTTTGTTTACAAAAATTCAAGCATCCGGTTAAGAAGACGACAAATAAGAATGGTATTAAGTTGGTAGAATGGAACTCCTTCCTGATTCCTGCACATGTTAAGTTGTAAGTATTGACTATATCGGGATACCATACAGGACACTCAAGTGTTATTTTATATTTTCTTAGTTATCATGCAAATGAAAATAATCACTATCATTTAAAAGTTATTCAGGGAGTTAGTGATGAAAATTCGATAAATAGTTATCGATCAGTTGATAACTGTGATAATACAGTAAATAGTGGACAAATGACCAGTGGCTCCCGAGTTAATGAGTCAATTGACAGTGATATTGAGGTGAGTGATATTTCTAGTCCAGAATCAGCAAAGTCTAGTCAAGAATTTGAAGAATCATTGATTAATGAACATCGAAAGACTGAAATTGTTTTAAATAAGTGTAAATGTTTATATACTAATGCAGATCAGTTGCAAAATAAGATGAGTGAGTTGCAGGTACAGGTTACATTGATTAATCCGGATTTTATATTTGTAAGTGAAGTTTTACCGAAGCTTAACCATGACAATGTGTCCTGCTCATCAGTAATTTATGCTCTTGATGGATATACAGCATTTCCAAGCACAGATGATGGTAGAGGTGTGTTAATTTATGCAAAATCTGAGCTTAATATTTCACCAAATGTAAACTTAAACTTGATGTACCATGATGCTTCTTGGATAGACTGGATTGTTGAAGATGAGACTGTTGTAATTGGATGTATCTATAGAAGCCCTTCTGAAACGGACAATTGCGACATAATTATTGAATTGCTACGGGAAGCAGCTAGAATTTCTGAGAATTTGCTTGTAACCGGAGACTTTAACATGAAAGACATTGAGTGGGAAACATATACAACCATTCACAGTGAATCTCACCATGAATATATGTTTATTGAATGCTTGAGGGATAATTTTCTATTCCAGCATGTACAACAATTTACAAGATGTAGGAATGATCAGCCTTTGAATTTGCTGGATCTAGTACTGTCCAAGGATGAAAATAACGTTACCAATTTTGAGCATTTACCATCTATTGGGTTAAGTGATCATGTGACTTTAGTATTTGATTTTTGCTGTAACTATAAAGAAGTTTACACTGGGAATATGTCTTACAGCTACAGAAGATGTAATTTGCCTGCATTTGTTCAAGATTGGGAGTCTGTCAACTGGAAAGAAACACTTTGTGATAGTGATGTCAATGAAATGTGGAGCTCCTTCTCCGAGAAGTATAAAGTTAGTGTTGATAAATATGTTCCAAAGTCTAAACCTAAAACGGGCTGTAAAACAAAGCCATTATGGATGTCTGGTGAAGTTCTGTCGCATATTAAGAAAAAGCGTCATGCTTGGGACAAGTATTTGGCTACTAGAAGAAATGAAGACTATGAAGCGTATAAAATAGTGAGAAATAGGGCAAATGACTTTGTAAAGAATAGTAAGAGACAATATGAAAGAAATATATCCCAGAAAGCTAAGAGTGAGCCGAAACAATTCTGGCGATATGTGAAGTCTAAAACAAAATCAAGAAGCAATATTTCTAATCTCAAACGTGAAAATGGGGAATTTGTAAGAAATGATAAAGAAAAGGTGGATGTACTGAATGAATTTTTTACTACTGTGTTTACAAAGGAAAATATTGACACCATACCTGATATTGAGGATAAAGACGTGAATAGTGAACTCAGTTCTCTTACTGTTTCTGAAGAAGAAGTTTTGAAGCTTTTGAAAGACATTGACCCTAGTAAATCCATGGGCCCTGATTGTATACACCCATTCCTATTGAAAAGTATGCCAGATATTTTTGTTGAGCCATTAACTATAATATTTAACAAATCTGTAAATACAGGGAAAGTACCTTCAGATTGGAAAGATGCAAGAATTTCACCACTATTTAAGAAGGGAAAGAAAACTGACCCTGGGAACTATCGTCCTGTCAGTCTTACATCGGTTGTATGCAAACTTCTAGAGAAAATAGTTCGGCAACATATTATAAAGCATTTGAATGAAAATCAGTTACTGTCAAATGATCAATATGGTTTTAGATCAAAGCGGTCATGTGCTCTTCAACTTTTAAATGTAATGGAAGATTGGACAGAATTTGTTGAAAACCATCAGAGTTGGGATAGTGTGTATCTGGATCTAGCAAAGGCCTTTGATAAGGTTCCACACAAAAGACTGTTAAAGAAAGTATCTTCTCTTGGAATCAGGGGCAATTTGCTGATGTGGATAGATGATTTCCTAGCGAATCGACGACAATGTGTATCGGTCAAGGGATGTACATCAGATTGGAGAAATGTTGATAGCGGTGTGCCTCAGGGTAGTGTTTTAGGACCTGTACTTTTTATCATTTACGTGAATGATATCACAGAGGTAGTTAACTCAAGTATCAAGGTGTTTGCTGATGACACGAAAGTGTATGCCCCAACAACAGATTCCGACAACCTTCAGGATGACCTGAATTCATTGTGTGATTGGGCTAAAAAGTGGGAGCTTACATTCAATGTTGATAAGTGCAAAATTATACACTATGGGTATAATAATCCTGAAAAGAAGTATTTAATGAACAATATACCTTTGGAATCTGCTACAGAAGAGAGTGATTTAGGAGTATTGTTTGAAAGGGACTTGAAATTTCATAAACACATATCTACAAAGATAAACAAGGCAAACAGTATATTATCTATAATCAACAGAACTTTTGATTTCATGGATAAGTACACTTTCATGAAGTTGTATACAGCTATGGTCCGACCCCATCTTGAGTTTGCGAATGTGGTTTGGCACCCATATATGAGAAAAGATATTGAAAGTTTAGAAAGACTACAAAAGAGGGCTACAAAATTGATTCCATCTCTAAAAGATATGTCATATGAAGAAAGGCTCAAGCAGTTAAAATTACCCACTCTTGCTCATAGAAGAATGCGTGGAGACGCTATACAGACTTTTAAGATTGTAAAAGGTATCGATGATTGTGACTTTGAAAGATTCTTTTGCTACGCTTCATCAACAAGAGGGCATAACTTAAAGCTTGAAAAACCCAGATTTAGGACCACTTTCTGCCAGCACCAGTTTTCTCGTCGTGTTATACAAGTGTGGAATGACTTGCCTCAACATGTGATAGATGCTGAAGATGTAGAGTCATTTAAAGTAAGGTTGGACCGCCAATGGCAAGGAGACATGCTGTACCAGTTTTGAGACCTGTATCAAAGTTGTCTATGGACAGCTGTAATTTAATCATATATACTCATAACTGTTACCAACAACCTTTACACGATAAGATTTTATGAGCTCCGAAGATAGATCGTGACGAAACAAGTTTAGACGAAGAGGGGTTTAAAAAGGGCACAAGTCCTTATACAGAACCCAAAATCATCCTACAGGTATCCTACAGGTATAGTTGCAAATGGTTTGTTTACATTAATTAGTTTTATGAATTTAATTGAATACACAAATTTTTATTAGAGCTTTGCACCAAATTAAATTCAGTTCATTTTACGGGAGTAACCCACACTAGCGGATCCAGAAAAGGGGTGGGACCCCCCCCCCCCCAAAAAAAAAAAAAATATTCTGTAAAGAATCTCAGGACAATTATTCAAAAAATCTTTTGATCTTTGATATCATAATGGTAAATTTTTTTTACCAAAATGCAAAATGTAAAAAAAAAAAATCAAGTCAGAGAATGTGTTGGAACCGGTGTCGCCAAAATTGCAGTCCAGTGTTGTATCCACTGTGCTATGAAGGCTTATCCTAAACAGTTGGAATATTTAATCTTTATACCTAACTTGTAATATATTGGCGATTTTTTTTTATTGTAAATTATGTGGTACTTCAGTTAGTAAGTTTTAATGCATTGTACACATAGATACCAAGTTTATGTCAGTTTTCGTCAATTTTCTTTTTTTCCGCTACTTCATTAAACAGATTACAGCCCCTTTTAAACAAGTCTTTGGGAGGAACTGTTGGGGATTGTTATTAAAGCTGCATTTTCACAGATTTACCATTCTGACAACTTTTTTTTTCATCATGGAATGAATCATGCAATGTTAGTGCATAAATTATGTCCGCGAACCATGATTTAAAACTGCTGAAAAAATATCAGATAGCTGTTTTTCATATGTACGTTCATAATTGTTGTTCTGTGACTTAAATTTGAACACTTTCAGAAAAATGAAATAATAAGCAGATTTCTCAATACATGACTTCTGTTTTATTGTTAGCAATTAAAGGCATTGATTCTCTTGAGATAATAATAATGTTAAAACAGTCAATCTGTGAGAGTGCAGCTT
Organism: Mya arenaria; assembly: GCF_026914265.1. Taxonomy (NCBI): domain Eukaryota; kingdom Metazoa; phylum Mollusca; class Bivalvia; order Myida; family Myidae; genus Mya; species Mya arenaria. The sequence continues at coordinate 13,412,998 of NC_069134.1, read as the reverse complement.
TAAGATTCATTTTTCCTAAGATCAGCCAAGTTAGTATTATAGCTAATTTTAGCTTAAAAGTAGGTGAATTTTATATTTATTTCAGACCAGATACTCTTGAGGGACCAATTTAAGGGCAAACAGACAAACGTTTTGATGCAAAGAAAGCATTGGATTTGAAAGGTAGATTTTTAACACATATTTACATGTACTCAATGTCATTTACTAGTATAACATAATGTATTCAAGTATAAGATATTTCAAGTATTTGGTCAGGTTGTTAGGTTTAATTGAAACTGTTAAGCAAATAAATGAAAGTCCATGCAATTTTGCATGCACATGTTTGTTGCATGCAGATTTTACTCAGATGGCATAGGGTACAGTTACTCTTGTAACTTGCTTAAAATAAATGCAAATGATTCTGCATGTGTCTGAAGTCATGTTTTATTTTTCTCTACAAATTGTTTTAAAAAATGCAATTGTTTGATTTCCTTTCTTATGTGTTATGCATTGCAGTTCCCATGGAGATGAAAAATGGAGAGATTCTAAAAGTATGAAGATACTCCTGTGTATAATGAGGAAATCTTGTCAGTGAATGGTAAGTTCTCTTTGGATTAATTCTATGTATAACAATATAAATATGAGGTAAGCCAAGAAATGAGAATTTACATAATTATTCTGTTCAAACATACATTGACATATTAAATATAAAGACATATGTATGATTTGTCTCTGCTATTATACTCCTACCACTTGATGGTTAGGGTTCATTTGGACAAGTCTTCTATTATCCATAATTCCAAATGCTTCTGAGATTTCTAACACATATTAAATATGTTGAGGAGAAGTGCTGTGCAAAAAACATTTTTGTTTATGGTATTTTAGAGTTATTGGTCTTTGATTATTTTTCTTTCACTTTTCTATGTTTTTGAGGTATTAACTTCAAACTTCATGCACATATTGGACGTGATAAGAAAAATAGCTGTGCATATGAATCATTAAATTGTGTATGGTAGTCAAAGAATTGTAAACCTTTGATTATTATCTTTATATTTTTTTTATTTTTTTTCTTCTCTTCATAACTTTTTTTCATTTTTTACTTTAATTTAACAAAACACTATTCTGTTTTTGGTATATTAAGGATTATTTTCTTATGTTTATTTTGTGCTTGGCAGTTTTAAAATTATTGCCTAATTGGTTACTGTATGCTTAAAAGCAAATATCACTCTCAGTGAAACCTCTTATTACAATAGGTGATAGCTGTAGTTTTTCATGGAAACAAGTGTTTGACAGTATGAGTCATTTTTTAGTAGCAATATATTATGTACATTTAAGGTATAAGTTCTCTTTTGCTAATCGTTCAGTTGTTTTTCAGTTGTTGCAATTGTGGACCAGGCCAGAGTTGTACTAAACCAACTAAGACACAATGAGATACAGGAATGACACAATGAGAAACAGGAAACAGGAAAGTGATGACTGATTGCCACCTGTTACAAATTCATCTAGGTACAGTTTTTTATTCCAGATTTGATACAACTGTAAACTGTTTTATGCATGCTATGATTATGTTCATCATGTTTGTTTAAGACCCTGATGATGAGGACTAAACTATTGATTATCCCTTGCCAAAAGGCAAAGTGGATACAGTAATTGTGTAATTGTGCACGTGTGTGTGCGTGTGCACGGAATGTAATCTTGAGCATAAATCCCCTAGGTATTAACTTCAAACTTCATATACAGATAGATCCCTATTGAGAAGAAGTGCAGTGTTAAGGGACCATAACTCTGTTTACAGTTCTTTTTGTAATAACCCTTTGTTATATTTCATACTGAGTTTTTGTCTGCAGCAGAACTTGAAAAGTCTTTGAGGTGTTGATCTCAAACTTCAAATATGTACAGATAGATCTCATTTAGCAGAAGTGCAGTGCACAGAAACCATAACTCAAGATTTTTTTGTAGTAGTTGCCCTTTGTTAGTTTTCAATGTTATCCTTTGTTGTAATGCACAGTTGTGATCATGCTCAAATATGCTCATTGACATTAAAATTAATTGTCCAGGTTCAAATCCTGTAATAGAAACAATTATTTTCTTTCTGTGTTTAGCAAAGTTTATATGAACTATCTATCAATGTAAAATAAACTAAGATTTGTGTGTTTTTATCGTTTCTTATTTATTTGTATATTTTTTGTTACATATTTTTATGTGCATATATATAAAATCTATATCACAAAAAGTGTGGCTAATTTGTAATATTAAGATATAATATGTATAAGAACTATCATATTTCAAAATCAACCATAGAGCTTTTGAAAGATAGATAATAACTTAATGTATCTGATGAACAATAATGTGATTTTGGGATGCCAGCAATAACTTTTCAAGGTGAAAATATGTTCTTGTCATTGATTTTACATATAAGTAATCAGTATGCAAAGCCCTTTCAAATGATACTTATATGGGGTAACTATCAAATTTTAACATTGAAGCCAATGGCACAAATGAATGAAAAGCTCCTTAATAGTTCAATATTTGAAGCCAACAATGGAACTGTGTTTATGTATTGCTTAATGTTCCTTTTTCTTTCAGAAAACTCCCCACATCCAACAAGAGACAGTCTGACTTCAAAATCTTCATTGAAGGCAACTTAATGGACAAGACATCCGTCACATAAAGATTCACTAAAATTGGAATGATATACCAATTTTAACTTTTAACAGACAAATACATTATAGATTTGAAAATAGATTACCCTTAGATAAGTTGGATGATTAACATTTACCTCAACACAGTACAAAGTGCTCATGTTGAACTATTGTGATTGATCATAGTCTGTCCTTCATTTTTATTAACAGTTTCATACAGCGTTAACACTTTAGTATGGGGACTCATTTTTAGCTCAACTTTTCGTAGAATATGGAGAGCTATACTACTCACCCAAGCGTCGGCGTCGGTGTCACCCCTTGGTTAAGGGTTTGCGTGCAAGCACACATAGGTTAATATCTCAGCAACTACTTGAGGTATTGCATTGAGACTTTATACAATGGTACTCAACCATCCAACCTACTTATTTAAACAAGTAAGATAACTCTAGTTTGCATTTAATGTAAATAATAGGCCTTTATTATTTGACTTAGAAATTCTGGTTAAGGTTTTGCATGCAAGCACACATAGGTTAATATCTCAGCAACTGCTTGAGGTATTGCATTGAGACTTGATACAATGGTACTCAACCATCCAACCTACTTTTTTTAAACAAGTAAGATAACTCTAGTTTGCATTTAATGTAAATAATAGGCCTTTATTATTTGACTTAGAAATTCTGGTTAAGGTTTTGCATGGAAGCACACATTATATCTAAGGTTAATATCTCAGCAACTGCTTGAGGTATTGCATTGAGACTTGATACAATGGTACTCAACCATCCAACCTACTTAATTTTCCAAGTTATATAACTATAGTTTGCATTTAATGCAAATACTTGCGTTTATTATTTCACTCAGAAATTCTGGTTAAGGTTTTGCATGTAAGCACACATAGGTTAATATCTCAGCAACTACTGGATGAATTGCATTGAGACTTTATACAACCACCCAACCTAATTGAATAATCAAGTTAGATAAAAATTCTGGTTAAAATTTTGCATGTAACCACATTTATGTTAATATCTCAGCACATCATGTATTGCATTGAAATCTAATCTAACAGTGATCCATGCATGTTTCGCCAAAACTTTTCAATCCTTTCACTGAAAAGCAGCGGAATAGTCGAGAGCGCTGTCTCTGTGACAGCTCTTGTCTCTTTGGTCTTTATTCATACTGGCCAGAATATGTTTACCAAAAAAATCTTAGTAGAGATTGATAACTGTTCAGGTTGGACAAAAAGCATGTAGGTTGTTTGTTCTAATAATATAAACTGTAAATGCTTCAGAAACTATATATATAATTTTCATGATATTTGTCAGTATTTATTCTCGTCAACATTTAAATAATATTAGGTGAAACTTGTTTATTGGTCAAAATGTGTTTGATTAGAGTGGCCTCAAGTTCCACTTTATATGAATGAAATTTGGTTAAAATGTTCTAGTTTTATAGGCCATATTCTCTTCCCAAGCCCTCCTTAAAGAATGAATGTAGGTAAGATGAAACAGGAGTCACTAAATCAAGTATTAAAAGCCTTAAAAATTGCTATTCATAGAGGTATTGTTTCCTCATCATAAATCACAACTTAGCCAGCAAGACTTTACAACAAATAAGGCATAACATGTAAAAAGTTAATAATTAGGCACATATTTTAGTGAATAAAATCTTGTGAACATATTATTGAAACAAATAATGTGTCTGGTTCTGAGGTGAGCAATAAAGCACATTGCTTAGTAACAATTGAGCTAGCTCATTATTAAAAGTTTGTTTTAAACATGAATTAAATGAATGCAAATCATATATTATTATTTTTAATCTATATTTTTTTTTAGTTACCTTGTTCTATTGTTATATTTTAACTTCTAACCTAAATGTTTCATTGTACTTTTGAGTGTTCTGTTAACTATAATGCACATTATCCTATATGACAGTATAAATTCAATAAAACCATGGTTATTAAGTTCCATACATATTGGAGCACATGGTAAGCCTCTAGAAATGTCACTTCTTAAACCTAGATTCTTGATCTGTTCGCCACATTGTTTTGTTAATTTTTTGTTTATAAAAACAAATGATTGTTTAATGTCAAGGAAACCTTTTTAAAGTTAAAATGTAGATGTACATAGATAACTGTCAAATATTATTTACCATTTAATAACTGTCTAAAGGCAAAATTTCCATTCATTTTTATATTTGATTTGGGTCCCTAGGGTCATGGTCACTGTAACTAAAAATAGAAAAATGCTTGGTACTGAATAACTTCAGTTTTAATACATTTAAAACTGAATCTCACAATAAAGGCTGAAGTTCTTGTTGCATTGCAGCATTTCTAGTTAACTTTTTAATTTGACTCTTTTTATTGCTTTCGACAGGCACATATTACATCATTATTGTATTCATTTTTAAGACAAAGCCTCATTTAATTGAGCGTGCTGTCCAAAGACAGCTCTTGTTGACATAATTATAAGACACCTTATGTTATGGTTTATATGAACAATAGCTGTTTCTGTGTATGTTTTAGAAGAAACTTCCATTTCTTATCATATTGATGGACATAGATATACATACATGTACGGGATTATTGACATCAGATTCTTAGGATTAAATTTACTAATGTTCTGTTCATGTTCAAAATAGATACAGTTATGGTAAATGCATAGTCTTGTTTGTTTATAACATAGACAACCATGTCTTTTGGTTGTCCTGGTCTCCTGTCCTGTTATGTGAATTGGGTTTTATGGACATCTTCGATATTGTAGGTCCAATTCTAGTGTCTAGCTGGAAAAGTATTTAGCCTAGGGAGACCTTAGTTTGGGTTATCATGTTGGATATGTCTAAATGTTGGCATGTCGGGAAATGGCAATTTTAGGCTATGACAATTTAAAAATGTAGACGTTGCTGGGCAAGGCTCCACACCCAAGTGACTGTCGCATTATATTCTTGAAAAAATGCCTTGGGCTTTTGGTTTGTTATGAATTTTGCGAGTCTGGCAAATATCTGCATTATAAAATTCATCGACATACAGGTGACAGAGAAAAAGGTCAATTTTCAATGATTTCAAAAGATTTATTAACTAAAAGGGGATCATCATAAATGAATACAGAGAACAAGGTTAGTTGATTTGACAGAGGATTGATGCAGAGCTTCAAAAATTAAGGAGACAATTTCAGAAAAATGCACATAAATGATTTTTGTTTATTTGTGTTGTTTGATAACTGCTGTGTGTCGATTTTTATTTAATTTCATTTTACCCCCCAAATCACACTTCACACAATACATGGTTTCTACACTTTAGGTTTGTTATACTGTATTATAGTATCTATTGAATACAGTAAAATTTCTGGTCATTGTATTGCAAAATTTGTGCTAATAATTTGCAATTTCAGAAATTCTCATTTTTATTTAATTTTTCAAACATTTTCCCCAAAATTCACATTTCACAAAATTACATAGTTTCTTTACTTTTGATATATTAAACTGTAATATTTATGAAATACAGTAATTCTGGTCATTCTATTGCAATATTTGAAAAAGTTATTGGCAAATTCCAGAAATTCTCATTTCCATTTAATTTTTCATACATTTTACCCCGAAAATCATATTTTAAAAAAAAAACTGTGTTTCTATATAATATATAATAATGTTAAATGATATATATTAGCTGCAGTAGTTCTGGTGTTTTTATTGCAAAATTAGGCAGAGTTATTGGCAAAATTCATAAATTGTCATTTTCATTTAATTTTTCCAACATTTTACCCCAAAAATCATTTTTTGCGCCATATAATTGTTCTATGATTTAAGTATATTAAATATGTTGCCTGATATGACATAAATTCATCAAAACTATTTTTGTGCAGTTTTCTTCATTTTTTGTTCAAAAATCTCCGTTTGTATACATTGAATAGAGAACAGAGGTGTTGAAGCACTGCTTCAACACCGCTGAGAATGAGTTTAGTATAGTGCACGCTACCACAATGTATATAGACTATAACACAGGTTCAAATTTACAGATAGAGAATAGTGCACGCCACCACAATGTATATAGACTATAACAGAGGAATTGATGTAAAGTTTCAAAATCTCTGGTTGATACATTGCATAGAGAACAGGGGTGTTGAAGCACTGCTTCAACACCTCTAAGAATGAATAGAGTATAGTGCACGCTTCCACAATGTATATAGACTATAACAGAGGAGTTGAAGTAAATCTTCAAAATCTCTGGCTGTATACATTGTATAGAGAACAGGGGTGTTGAAGCACTGCTTCAACACCTCTTGACAATGAATAGAGTATAGTGCACGCTTCCACAATGTATATAGACTATAACAGAGGAGTTGAAGTAAATCTTCAAAATCTCTGGCTGTATACATTGTATAGAGAACAGGGGTGTTGAAGCACTGCTTCAACACCTCTTGACAATGAATAGAGTATAGTGCACGCTTCCACAATGTATATAGACTATAACAGAGGAGTTGAAGTAAATCTTCAAAATCTCTGGCTGTATACATTGTATAGAGAACAGGGGTGTTGAAGCACTGCTTCAACACCTCTTGACAATGAATAGAGTATAGTGCACGCTTCCACAATGTATATAGACTATAACAGAGGAGTTGAAGTAAATCTTCAAAATCTCTGGCTGTATACATTGTATAGAGAACAGGGGTGTTGAAGCACTGCTTCAACACCTCTGAGAATGAATAGAATATATACCGTGCACAGTATATACTGGTATAGAATATAACGCCAGTGTATGTACTGTCACGGTGTATCGTGCATATCCATATAGTGTATAGAGTCTATGCACTGTGTTGATATAAGATATCAATCTCAACTTGGTCTAAGCATTCTAGATTTAATATTTTTTTCTAGATTCAAATAATTCACTGTTGTGAACTAGTTAATCGTTGCACATACGAGTATATACACACACTAGCCATAGCACTTGCCATTTCCGGGGAACCGAATTTGATCTGTACGCTCAGGCGAACTGGGGTATACATAGGTACGCTCAGGCGAACTGGGGTATACATAGGTACGCTCAGGCGAACTGGGGTATACATAGGTACGCTCAGGCGAACTGGGGTATACATAGGTACGCTCAGGCGAACTGGGGTATACATAGGTACGCTCAGGCGAACTGGGGTATACATAGGTACGCTCCGTTTCGTCCATGTTCTAAGTCGTCAATTGAAATCATGTTAGTGCGATGGAGTTGTTATTTTGCTACATAATTGTGTAAATTAAATAAAAGAAAGTACTTAATATGAACACAAAGTTAAGGAAATTAAATCATAAACTCATTGCCATTTAAAGGCGCACAATATAGGTGTGTGCAAAAAGTAGCATGTTTAACTCATCTTACTTTTATGATCAAAACACAAAAGCATATGATTTGTGTGCAGGTGAAAACAATGTTAGCCTTTATAAGCGTTTTTTAATCCCCAGTTAAAAAATCGACAAAATATAATATTATTATTATTATAATTGTTTTTGCACCAACCTATAGTGAGCGCCTTTAATATGTGTCTTCAAATTAAAGACTATAGAAGTTGATACTGAGAGCCTTTAGAGAAACGGACCCATGTATGAGGTAAATATATATTTATATATAAAGTAACGTCCATCAACTGTTATAGGCTGACGCTCTGACCACTAGGCCACAGAGGCAGTTTACATATGTCAATCCCTTATATGGTTATGCTTGATAATGGGTTGGTGCTTTAGTGTTATTTGTACATACATGCTATTTGTCATAATCAATGAATTTATCTTTAACAACTATTGTAACGTTTTAACAGGCAGAAAAGCACACGTTCAATGTCATAAAATCATAAAATGAACAAAAATAATCCGATCAGGTTTCATGTAAAATTCAGGCATACAGTAAGGGTTCACCATTTTTCTCCATGCAAAAATTGAATTTCCGGGTATTTTAAATTTTGCGCGTCTGGGGCGCAAATAAGTGTGGGATATGTTGATTAACAGTGTATCATATTCCCTATATTTATGTTTTTACCTAGAACATACTTTGTGAAATCGTTAAATGTAAAGTCCGCCTTTTTTCTGTTTATAATGAATTTTTAAGTAATGTTTTTTTGATTGGTAAATCACACATAAATATGTCGATTAAAATCTTTGAACATTCTACGCTTTTCGTGTAAATTGTTTCGTGTTATCTTTTCTTTTCAAAAGTAGAGAATTGTTATTGATTTTAGTGTAAGACGAGTGAAAATATGTTTATCCATGACACTGGTGAAATAAAATACGATCTTACACTAAAATCAACAAGTTTTCTGTGTTTTTTTTATATTTTATTCTTATTTCTTGAGATTTATTGGTATTTTAATTCCTTTTCTATATACTAGTAGCCCTTTTTGGATACCACTTTGCTAGGAATGACAAAACTGTGCGTGTAGGACCGGCCATCCGTTTGACGCAAATGTGATTTTGTCATTCCTTCTCCGGCTTAAGGGGAAATTGTTCTCATCAGTGTATTTTTTACTCGTGTGGCAGTTCAATCATTTTATAAACATTTGTCAGGTAACTGGTAACACGAATCTTATCTAGTTAACCAGTTAGTATGCTACTTATTAAGTGAATTCGCAAACCATAACTAGTAACCTGCTAATGTTGTACTGGTAAAACAGGTAACAGGTGGCAGTTCTGCGCACTTTCAAGCCATTTTTTAGTCATATGATATGTATCTTACTGAAAAAGTTACGCGAATATTAACTGGATAGCTAGATAATTATCGCGAAAATTAAGTGGTTAACACGAACGTTAACAGGTTGTCTTACGGCAGCTATATGCCACCATACTACTAGTATACCATGTTGTGTATATTATTTCACTTTTAGTGTTCTGAAATTTATTTTGTTCAATAAAATGGCAGTATTTTTGTATTAAAATTTACAATGCAATTATTTTGATAAATCAGCAGATAGTTGTAAGCAACTCTGATAAGGTGATCAGAAGTATTTAATTTAAACAGAGGCTGGGACCCATCGGTGGCATTATGATTCAGAGATGGCGAAACATATTTTTACATCATTATATACACACTATTGTGTATATAGTTATATACCTGATAAGACGACTACTGCTGGAAAAGAATAAAAACATAAGTTCGAAAACAAGGTAAGTTAATGTTTTTAGACAAATACTAACCTATACTAAAACTGGATTATTTATACCAGTTAATTATGCAGGTACTAGTTGTTAAAAATATTTCTAAATGTAGTCACCTAATGTCGTATTACTAATTAATCTGACAATAAATCAGACAATAATTCGACGTTTAAAACACACAGGGGAGGGGGACGTAAAATGTTTTATGCAAACATTAAGTGTGACCACCCATTGTGTTTGATGCAAGCACATTACGCACAGTTTGGTGATACTGCAAACACAATTCCACCTCCATTCAATAGTACAAGTGTAAGTCAGTGGTAAACATATATAGGGGGTGGGGGTTAGATAATACTCAGCCCGGAAACGTGTACAGTCGAGTGATAACCATCAGGTTTGGAAAATAGAATATATACATACAAGCACAGTTACAAAATGCACTGGAATGCCATAGATGCCGATAAAATACGTAAAATTATAGATAAAATAAACACGTTCATTTGTGTACATTGCGTCGTAAACCACAATGTGTTCGATTTATTTTTATATTTAAAATTGTGATACCAAACCATACCGCCACATACTGGACGAATACATTTTTCAAAACATAAAGAAAAAATCCTCTTTCCAGGCAAAAAGTGTGTACCATAACCGGTACCTTTTCTTATAAATCTGACGTTTGGATTGCAACCGAACATTTCTCACCTCAAGCTGCGCTCTCAAAGATTGATAGTTTGAGACAAACTTTAAAGAGAATATAAAACTGTGAGTCTGCGAGAGTGAAGATTTACTGTATGCATCAACCCGAATTACCTTCTACATCCCCCCCCCCCAACGCATTCAACAGTTAAAATATGTCTCATAAAGAAAATCAAATAACATATTTTGGAGAACTTTTCCTTTATATTGCGTCTATACATAACTCCTATATTAACTGGAACGGTTACATCTAGCTTAACCGTGCAATAACTGTCATGTGGATATATTACGTTTAGCTATTCGCTTACATAAGTGTCTTGGCTGAGCAGAAATGTCTATATTAGACACTCGAAGTATTCCCCCTTAGCATCTACACACCTTTGAGCCGTGGAATCCAATCCGAAATCTTCTTATGGTATTGGTTTACACACTGACAACATTGTGCTGTTGCAGATATCCTGTAATCAGTGCAGAGCGATGCTGGGGTGTTTGGGCGTTTAGTATTCACTATTGTTGTGGGGCAATAACGGCTAGGAGAACATGATCCCTATATAATATGCCTGTCACTACTGTGCTCCGGTACTGGGACTCGGACTACAATTCCGTTGCTTTTAACAGTAGAGCGTACATTACCCGCCTGACATTCCGACTGCGCCTACTATCAAAACACTCTCATAATTTTCTTTCATTCATATTTTGCAATTTTCTTTGCTGGTGGGCTTAAAAACCGTTGCAATCCGTCAAGGGTCAGTGTCTTTGAATTTAGAGATCAATGTAGACGACTTTTCAATATGTTTTACCAGTCTTACGCATTGTTATTTGTTCTTACAGATACACTGCTGAAGATTTATCCCTGATAATTATGTTCCTATTTTCCATTGTAAGACAAGCATCTTGCTCTAGTATAAATATCTTTTGTCAGAGCACGCCGGGTCGTGGCTCATTTTGAGAACTCTTTCTTCCTTCAAAAACAAGATTACCCAGCTTTTAACTATAACAGCACGGTACGGAAGAGCTATTTCGTCTAGATCTGTTTGATTTCGTATGCGCTTTTACCTAGTTGGCCGAGAATTTACAATACGCGATTTGCTCTGCTCGGATACTTTATTGCCCGATAAAGCCATAGTTCAGTCAATATGAAATTATATGATGCCTTTAAAATAGCAGTAAACTACTTGTGCATGCGGAAAATGTGTAAGATTTGGATAGGCTTTTAGAAAAAAAATCAAAACCGTTTCAAACGGTATACTATACATGCTATACATGTATATGCACACGGAAATCGTGATTCTGCATTTATGTTTGTCCACTACTTATTAAACGCTTCTCGTATGCACGCTAGTTATTGAACGCTTCTCTTATGCACGTTAGTTTTTGAACGCTTCTCGTATGAACGCTGGTTATTAAACGCTTCTCGTATGCACGTTAGTTATTGAACGCTTCTCGTATGCACGCTAGTCATTGAGCATTTCTCGTATGCACGCTAGCTATTGAACGTTTCTCGCATGCACGCTGATTATCGAACGCTTCTCGTATTCACGCTAAGTATTGAACGCTTCTCGTATGCACATTAGTTATTAAACACTTCTGATATGCACGCGGATCATTGAACGCTTCTCGTATGCATGCTAGTTATTGAACGCTTCTCATATGCACGCTAGTTATTGAACGCTTCTCGTATGCACGCTGGTTATTGAACGCTTCTCGTATGCACGCTAGTTATTGAACGCTTCCCGTATGCATGCTAGTTATTGAACGCTTCTCGTGTTCACGTTAGTTATTAAACGCTTCTCGTATGCACGCAAGTTATTGAACGCTTCTCGTGTTCACTCTAGTTATTGAACGCTTCTCGTATGCACACTACCTATTGAACGCTTCTCGTATGCAGGCTGGTTATTGAACGCTTCTCGTATGCACGCTAGTTATTGAACACGTGTCGTATGTACGCTAGTTATGCACGCTGGTTATTTAACGCTTCTCGTGTGCACGCTGGTCATTTAACGATTCTCGTATGCATGCTAGTTATTGAACGCTTCTCGTATGCATGCTTGTTATTGAGCGCTTTTCGTATGCACGCTAGTTATTGAACACTTCTCGTATGCACGCTACTTATTGAACGCTTCTCGTATGCATGCTAGTCATTGAACGCTTCTCGTGTTCACGCTAGTTATTGAACGCTTCTCGTATGCACGCTAGTTATTGAACGCTTCTCGTATGAACGCTAGTTATTGAACGCTTTTCGTATGAACGCTGGTCATTGAACGCTTCTCGTATGAACGTTGGTTATTAAATGCTTCTCGTATGCACGCTAGTTATTGAACGCTTCTCATATGCACGCTAGTTGTTGAACGCTTCTCGTATGCATGCTTGTTATTAAACGCTTCTCGTATGCACGCTAGGTATTGAACACTTCTCGTATGCACGTTGGTTATTGAACGGTTCTTGTATGCACGCTGGTTATTGAACTCTTCTTGTATGAACGCTGGTTATTGAACGCTTCTTGTTTGAACGCCAGTTATTGAACGCTTCTCGTATGCATGCTGATTATTGAACGCTTCTCATATAAACGCTTGTTATTGAAATTTTCTCGTATGTTCGCTTGTTATTGAACGCTTCTCGTATGCACGATGGTTATTGAACGCTTCTTGTATGCACGCTGGCTATTGAACGCTTCTTGTATGCACGCTAATTCTTGAACGCTTCTCGCATGCACGCTAGTTATTGAACGCTTGTCGTAAGAATGCTGGTTATTTAACGCTTCTCGTATGCACGCTAGTTATTGAACGCTTCTCGTTTGTACGCTAGATATTGAACGCTTCTCGTATGAACTCTGGTTATTGAACGCTTCTCGTATGCACGCTAGTTATTGAACGCTTCTCGTATGAACGCTGGTTATTGAACGCTTCTCGTATGCATGCTAGTTATTGAACGCTTCTCGTATGCACGCTAGTTATTGAACGCTTCTCGTATAAAATCTGATTATTGAACGCTTTTCGTATGCACGCTAGTTATTGAACGCTTCTCGTAAGAACGCTGGTTATTGAACGCTTCTCGTATGCACGCTATTTATTGAACAATTCTTGTATGCACGCTAGTTATTAAACGCTACTCCTATGAACGCTGGTTATTGGACGCTTCTTGTATGCATGCTAGTTATGTTATTGAACGCTTCTCCTATGTACGCTAGTTATTGAGAGATTCTCGTATGTACGCTGGTTATTGTACGCTTCTCGTATGCATACTGGTTATTGAACGCTTCTCGTATGAACGCTGGTTATTGAACTCTTCTTGTATGAACGCTGGTTATTGAACGCTTCTTGTTTGAACGCCAGTTATTGAACGCTTCTCGTATGCATGCTGATTATTGAACGCTTCTCATATAAACGCTTGTTATTGAAATTTTCTCGTATGTTTGCTTGTTATTGAACGCTTCTCGTATGCACGATGGTTATTGAACGCTTCTCGTATGCACGCTGGCTATTGAACGCTTCTTGTATGCACGCTAATTCTTGAACGCTTCTCGCATGCACGCTAGTTATTGAACGCTTGTCGTATGAATGCTGGTTATTTAACGCTTCCCGTATGCACGCTAGTTATTGAACGCTTCTCGTTTGTACGCTAGATATTGAACGCTTCTCGTATGAACTCTGGTTATTGAACGCTTCTCGTATGCACGCTAGTTATTGAACGCTTCTCGTATGAACGCTGGTTATTGAACGCTTCTCGTATGCACGCTAGTTATTGAACGCTTCTCGTATGCATGCTAGTTATTGAACGGTTCTCGTATGCACGCTAGTTATTGAACGCTTCTCGTATGAACGCTGGTTATTGAACGCTTCTCGTATGCACGCCAGTTATTGAACGCTTCTCGTATGGAGGCTTGTTATTGAACACTTCTCGTATGCACGCTAGGTATTGAACGCTTCTCGTATGCACGCTGGTTATTGAATGCTTCTTGTAAGCACGCTGGTTATTGAACGCTTGTTGTATGCACGCTAGTTATTGAACGCTTCTCGTATGCACGCTAGTTATTGAACGCTTCTCGTATGGACGCTGGTTATTGAACGCTTCTCGTATGCACGCCAGTTATTGAACGCTTCTCGTATGGATGCTTGCTATTGAACGCTTCTCGTATGAACGCTAGGTATTGAACGCTTCTCGTATGCACGCTGGTTATTGAATGCTTCTTGTATGCACGCTGGTTATTGAACGCTTGTTGTATGCACGCTAGTTATTGAATGCTTCTCGTATGCACGCTAGTTATTGAACGCTTCAGGTATGGACGCTGGTTATTGAACGCTTCTCGTATGCACGCTAGAAATTGGACGCTTATTCTATGAACGCTGGTTATTGAACGCTTCTCCTATGCACGCTAGTTATTGAACGCTTCACGTATGCACGCTAGTTATTGAACGCTTCTCCTATTCACGCTAGTAATTGAACGATTCTCGGATGCACGCTGGTTATTGAATGCTTCTTGTATGCACGCTGGTTATTGAACGCTTGTTGTATGCACGCTAGTTATTGAATGCTTCTCGTATGCACGCTAGTTATTGAACGCTTCAGGTATGGACGCTGGTTATTGAACGCTTCTCGTATGCACGCTAGATATTGGACGCTTATTCTATGAACGCTGGTTATTGAACGCTTCTCCTATGCACGCTAGTTATTGAACGCTTCACGTATGCACGCTAGTTATTGAACGCTTCTCCTATTCACGCTAGTAATTGAACGCTTCTCGGATGCACGCTAGTTATTGAACGCTTTTCGTATGAACGCTAGTTATTGGACGCTTCTTCTATGAACGCTGGTTATTGAACGCTTCTCCTATGCACGCTAGTTATTGAACGTTTCACGTATGCACGCTAGTTATTGAACGCTTCTCCTATTTACGCTAGTAATTGAACGCTTCTCGTATGCACACTGGTTATTAAACGCTTCTCGTATAAACTCTGGTAATTTAACGCTTCCCGTATGCACGCAAGTTATTGAACACTTCTCGTATGCACGCTAGTTATTGAACTCATCTCGTATGCACGCTTGTTTTTGAACGCTTCTCGTATGCAAGCTAGTTATTGAACGCTTCTCATATGCACGCTTGTTATTGAACGCTTCCCGTATGCACTCTGGTTATTGAACGCTTCTCGTATGCACGCTAGTTATTGAACGCTTCTCGTATGCACGCTAGTTATTGGACGCTTCTCGTATGCCTGCTAGTTATTGAACGCTTCTCCTATGCACGCTAGTTATTGAACGCTGTCTTTGACAACATGGTACAACAGTTTCTTCACCCACAATCCTTGTGATGAATTAAAAGCTACCGAACCTCCTACCCGATTCATCGCAATTGAGCTAATAGGAGCTTTCGAGCAACTGGATTTCCCCAAAATTGACAAGCGAAGTGGAGGCTCTACTGCTGAGCTATCTGTGTGGCACCAATTAGCTCACGCATTTGCGGACTGGTTTTGGCTTGAATATATATATATATATATATATATATATATATATATATATATATAAAATAGAGGCAAAAACTCTATTGTATTACCAGTAAATAAGTTAGAGTGCGTATAATACAGATAATGAAACTTTTAAATATATGTTTATTCAATTTAAACGTGTTTCTAGATGCAAACGAAACATTTTAATAAAGTCTATTTTGCGATTGCATATTAAACATTTGTAACTGTAACTGGGAAGAAAATGCGACAATGGAAATAAAACAAAAAACTTAATGATACTTTAAAATACTTATATTGTATATTTTCTGTTTTAATTCTGCGGACACATGGGCTTTAATGTGAATGCGGAGAACAGATGTGGGCAGCGGATGTGGACAGCGTGCATATAGAATACCGGCCGCCTTAGACAAATTTCATACCCGTTGGTGTTGTTCGGCTACAAAATATTAAAAGAAAGTTTGAGACTCAACTCAACTCAACTTATCTTTATTTCCACCACACGTGAAGATATTCATATTATGTACAAATTTTAATTAATAATGACAATACTGCCCAAAATTAGCAATAAGCGTTTTACTTTGGCAATAAATACAAGTTTACAGTGCAAACGGCATTATGTCTTTTACGTGTTTTAAAATATAGCTGTATGTCTGAGACATTCAGGCACTTATATAAAAACATATACGATCGCCTCAAGAACTGTTTGCGAGTCAGCTGGTAGTCAAGAACTATTAGTTTTGCACCAAGAAGTGCGAGGGAAAATGTTTCTCCGTCCATTAATGCTAGTTCTTGTGCAAGGTTGACGTCAAGTTCTGTGACGTCAGCGATGAAAAACCAACTATCCCGTTCATGTTCACTGCATTCATATACGCTGTGTATTTCTACGTAATTAACGTCTTTACCACAGTTTTAGCATCGTTGAAGACAGTTCGTTGGTATTTTGCACCATAGCTTAGCAATTAACATTCGGATGTGTTTGAAATAGTTCGTGTCAAAAATATAATACACTGTTGCTTTGGAAACATTTGGGTGTAACACTTTGAAAAGTCTAAACTCTTTGTACGTCATAGTTCTATCTGCCTACAGCAAAGTTTCTTTCGAACGCACGAGACAGTTCAGAGTAGTTTTCCATTGGTGTCTTGATGGTATTTGTTCAGGGTGTATTAAAGCATGGTTAATAAAGTTATGAAGTCCAAACAGGCGGTCCAACGTGTTCTGTGTTTTCCGAATTTTAAGTGAGGGAATGTGTGATGCGGAATAAAATGGCGGTGTTCGAAGGGATAAAAATATCCTCCCAAAACACCAAAATCTCTTCGAACACCGCCATTTTATTCCGCATCACACATTTCCCTCACTTAAAAATCGGTAAAGGCACATAGAATTTTGCAGATGTCAGGTATTAAACCTAAAGTAACATTCTCATATTGGACGTACTGGAAGTATCGTCATAAAATATATTTTTACTAGTACATTTAGAGTCAAGACATAGAAAAAGATGTAAAAACAACAATTTCCTGATTATAACCGACGAATGTAACTTGTTAAAGGCCTAGTTTAAGCCTTCTTTAAGTGCCCCCCCCCCCCCCCAAAAAAAAAAAAACAACAAAAAAAACAACAACAACAACAACAAAAAACAAACTTAACTAATTGCCTAATTGCCTTATCAGTTCTCTGATCTGAGTATACTGCTGTGCAGTTTGCGATGTTTTATTATAAAAAATGGACCCTAAATGGCCCTGAGCCAATAAACAAATACACAGGAAATTGGCCCCTACTATGACACCAGTGCAATAAGCAGGAGATGCACAGCAGGGGATTATTATGCCAAACATTCCTTAAATTAGGCCTTTAAGTCCCAGCATGGACTCACACATATCAGACCAGGTTGTAAAGTGAAATCCCTGAGATTTTTTTACAATGAAGTGTTGAATTCGATTGATTGTTGCGAAGGCACTAGCTGTAATATTATTCCACAATTCGCTACAATGTAGAACAATTGGATAATGATTTTGATATACAGGTCAACACACACTAGTGGATGTATACCATATGGATGGACACCTTGAGCGGTCACTGCGTAAAATGCATGTTTAGCTTTCTGACATCTCGTTTCTTTTGTAGGTTTACATTTCATGTTGAAAGTTTGCTTGCACCCAGGTGAGTTGCCGAAGGGTTGTTGAAGGGTGACAACGCTATCAGAGCTATGTCATCTGCGTATGAAGGGTCGTCGGCCTTTGTTGACTGTACGGTGCAGCCATTGTTACTGTCTTCTAGACCTGTTAGTAGTTAGTCCACGTATAGTAAATAATAAAACGTGACTGATTTCCGTATAGTAATGTTCTTTGAGGTGTTACCGTTCATTTTCACTATACATTTTAAGTCACGATATGAAGACATTAGTGTCCGTAATGCATTTCCAACTAAGCCTAAACTTCAAAAGGCTATAACACAATCGCATAAGCCACGACCAAATAATGCTAGCTAGCTTTGGTTGAATTATTGCTTAATATATATTGTGGCCGGGAAACGTCATAGAGATTTTACATGATGTGTATTGTCTTTCAGGCCAATTTTAAAATAACGAATATGGACTTTATGGAATGAATGCATTTTTTTTGAATATATGAATTGATCATATGGATCATAGACTTCCTATATGATTTTTTTTATAATTTCTCATAAAGCATGAACACATGAATTGAGACAGAGATTAGAGAGTTGAGTTTCTATAGTTTGGAAAACATCTTGCAACCGCGCATCTTTTGCTGTCAAGTTTAATAAAATGTGTTTGTTGAAACTGTTTGGTCTGTTCGGCTACATACATGTGCTTATTGTATGATTTGTATACTATGTATGTTTTTCGGAAATAAATTGTGTTTAAACCAAACCACCGTACAAGTTCAGTCAAACTTTCCGGCCGATCTGTTTAAGGGGGAGGTCACTGTGCTGGTACTAATTACATTGTGATCCTAATCGATTACCCTACCAATCGAAAAATCCGGTTTATTTTCCAATCAAGCTCGCCAATTTCAACGACCTTGACCGAGAAGAAAAACAAAACTTGTTTTTGTGTGACAGCGCTTGAAATATGGCATCAAAGCTCGTTGGTGCTACTGTTAGAGCTGTAGCAAGAAAACGAACGATGATCCCGACAAAAGCTCCTTTAGTTTTGGTAATAATTTAGTTTTAATAGCACCTGACCTCTAGGAATTTTCTAAAGAAGTTACGCAGTTACGTGACGTCTGTCATTTTCTTTTGAATAGACGGCTTACGTAATAACTAGTGTACACATTGTTTACAAACTTCAGCAATATGCTCATACAGATACATGAAATTCCTTGTCATTTGTTTAAAAGTCAACATTCACCATCACTATTTAAATCTCCTGATAATATCAGTGATATTTGATGATTTGAACGGGATCTGGTTATTTCGTAACCTTCCCATTTTTTAACTGCTCAATTGTGGTCATTTCATAACCATTGTGTTAGTCAATTCATATATATATATATATATATATATATCCAGAAATTCGCAATAATATGTTCAAATCACATCCTTGTTAAAAAATGAGATGTAATATCAATAAAATTATGTATTAATAAAATATAATTAACCCAGCCGTGCCATATTGCACCAAAAGGTCTGTCTATGCCTATAGACCACCAGGGGAAAGGGCTTGTAGACACAATATGGCTAAATATTCACTGCAGAAACTGCTGGCCTGATTTCAAATTATTCCACAGAAATGTTTCTTGGGTGACATACCAATTTCCCTCAAGTGATGTTAGTTTTTATAAAAGACAAAGCTGACAAGGGAGTGAGGGTTAGTTTTATGAAGACTTATATTTGGAACAGCACGTTCCCATAGCATCCATCAATTGTCTTAGCAACCTTTGACCTCCATAGCAAAGCAACCTTTGACCTCCATAGCAACCACACACATCCTTGGCAGCAATATTTTTATGGGTTTGCTTATGGCCATCTGTCTGTCTGTTGTTTTTTGTGCGGGCTGTTACTTTGTTATGCTTAATGGTGTGATTTTAAATAACTTGAAAAACATATTTTAGGTATACAAAGGCGGCATGTCACATGTTAGACCCAATCCCCTACACTGAATGTCAAGGTCAAACTTAGTGGTTTATCATTATCGAATGTTGCACATGTGCACAAAAGAGGTTTGCTCCTTCCAAGGCAAAATAGGTTGTCATGTCCAGGCTGTCACATGTAATGCACAGAGGGATTTTGTTATGACAAGCCACAGATGTTTGGCACATTAAGATGTGTAGCAATCCTACCTTGATCTCATACAGTGTATTGGTCAATTGATTTGTAGTACAATTAAAACATGTAAACATTTTGAATTGTATTTGGGCCCCTTCCTATAAAAACTCACTTCTATTGCTACAATCTGGGCCCATGTTTACGAAAGATCACAAGCTGACTCTGAAAAGGCAGCTCTTTTTTTAACTCTTTTATTCTTTTGACAAACTCTGTGTGAAACATTCAAGTGTTAATATAAAGCAATTTACAGGCAATGCTCTACCATCTAAGGCGTACAAAAAAATAATAATTTTCTTTTTTGATTCTAATTTTAGACTTTATACTGGTCATATACATGGCCTGAGGCAATCTCATTAAAATCATATCGTGACGTTAACTTCATTTCATTACGTTATGTACGATCTGAGAACATGACGTTAGAGGTCACCTAAAGTTTACCTTTATAAATTACAGTACACTCCACGCGGAACTACCACTTTCCTCGGTGACTCGGAGGCGTTTTTAATTTATCGCGGATTTCCGCCGAGTACGCAACCTTTTTCCTCGCTAAATTTCGCCGAGTTGCACCGAGTTAATCGTTTTCTATGGAGGGTTTTATTGCCGGTAGCGCCGGTGATCGTATCGATTTATTGACCTAATCGCGGAACTCGGCGTTTTGTGCATAGCTACTACAGTACATTGCTCTGTTATTAAATAATTATTTTTTTCAAAGTACCGTCAGTTTCTTTTTAAAAACAGTTATTGTAAATTTCCATATCAATTTTCATCAGCATCGTCAAACAAATGTTGTTTTTCACATTATGTAATTAAAAGATATACCATAGCGTGTATTTGTGTTTGTTATTGTCATCTTTCTCTTACTATATTAAGGTGTTGAGAACTTAATTAGATTGGAGTATTATGAAGGTGTTGAGAACTTTGTAAGTGTGAATATTTTTCGGTCATTCTTTCTTAATTTGCATTTTACCACTTATTAATTTATCCGTAGTTATCAATGGTTCTAAACTTATTCATTACGCATATAAGTGTAAATCCTTCATCAAGTTAATTAAATTCCCATTAAACACCATTGTATACATGCATTGAAATGAATAACACATTCTATCGGCTTCAGATCAAACAGTCTCACTGTGTGACGTCACATAACTCACAGTTTTACCCACGAGGATCTCATGGAGAGCATGTATATTGTTATGCAGGATTAATGTGTCTGAGTGGTGTTTTCGAATGTAACTTAAGTATTGCATTTCCAACTTTATTTCATCACATTAATTAGTTACCTATAAATCATTGAATGTGTTGACTTTTATTGATGATTCAATAAGTATAACTGTACATAATTGCTTCTTACAGTCTACAAGTGTGGTACACGTTAAACTTTATTGGCAGATCGTTTTACAAAAATGTCATGTCTTTGTTTTCTTAATCCCATGATTGCCCTTGCTGTTTATTTAATTCTCCAATAAATATTTCACACTTCCTCTTTCTACATGCAATACATCGTTTAGGATGGTTATTTACTAATTAACTTGTCAACAGTTGCGTATACGGTTAGGTAGATAATCTTAGTCTGTTAAACTTGGTAAGTGTGAAAGTTATGATTGATGTCCTTTGGATGTCCTAAAATTAGGTACGCGAAATAAATTATTTTTATAAATAATTACTGGTGTAGCAAAAAATATCAAATAAATTAAACAAAATTAGATATAGTGGGAGATTCTTATCGGCTTTCCTCCGAGTTTCGCGGTGTTTTTACCTCCGAGTAACGCGGCGATTGTAATTATACGGTCCACTGATCAGCCTCGGTGGGTGAACGAGTAAAAACGCCGAGGAAAGAGGATTATGATCAATTGGATGTCGTGTCCGCGATGACCAAAATCCGCCGAGGAAAACGGAAAGTGGTAGTTCCGCGTGGAGTGTACTGTACATATTGATAAGCATGTGCACGAAATCATGTCGAATGATAACGTTCGTAACGTAGCAGGTTTGGTTGAAACTTTAAATGGCGTCGTTGGTGAAGATGCTGACCTGGGATCTCCCTGCCCGCTTTAACAATTTCTTTCCGAAAATAAGTGACTGTTAGCCTTTGATAAATTAACGAAGCGTGAAATAAATAACAAGGTGAAGGATGACAGTTCAATTGAATCAGAAAACGACAATATAAACTTAACTGGATTAAAGAAAGTTATATAATGCTTTTAAACGAGAGCATATCGTGTAAATGGATAAATAACATTATTAATTAGACCCATAGATGATACATCACTACAAACCTGATGTGATGTTTTGAATTTGACAATGTAATACAAATTTGCTAGCACGAGCAACATCATTGTCTAGATTCCTGGACCTGAACTTCGTTCTCAGATGTTAATCACGGTGATTGACCAGTTAAATGCTGAAAGTTAGTCATTATTTGCACATATCTATGCTTACAAGTGTTCATATTGATACATTGGTAATGTTATATGTAAACACCTAAGTATAGCATGTGTATACTATCATCTATGCTAATCATG
The DNA here is from genome assembly GCF_026914265.1 of Mya arenaria. Classification (NCBI taxonomy): domain Eukaryota; kingdom Metazoa; phylum Mollusca; class Bivalvia; order Myida; family Myidae; genus Mya; species Mya arenaria. The sequence goes on along the minus strand of NC_069134.1, from coordinate 13,390,288 downwards.
TTGCACAGTAAATGTTACTGTAAGCCAGGTAAGTTTTAACTTGACTTGTAATTAATTGTGTAAAGCTCAGTCGGGTTTTTTCGTTATTTTTACGAGGGAAACCCCTGTGGTATAAACTATTTTTACTGCATTGCAGCTGCAATATTTTGGAACTTAGAAGAGTGAGGTTCATTTAATAAATAATAAGATTTTTTTTTATATTATCTTTTGTTAGGAGAAGGATGTATCATCAAACAGGTTTTAAGATAATATGAAAAACCCAGGAGGCTGGGACCCTCTGCATTGGAGTAAAAAATTCTTCTATTTTTCAGAGAATGCCCAAAAATATTTTGATTTAAGAGTAAAGACTGAATCAGGTGAATAATATGAATATTTTGTGGGGTATTTCATTTAAGTTATACTTAGAAATGTGAATTAGGGAGTTATTGTTTATGATTATCATTCTAAATATAATAATTACATTGGACATAATTGGTTTCGCCTTTGCCAACCCGACATCAGGGTTTGATATTTGGGAAGTGTTTCGGCTGATAAAATGGAAGATTTTAAAATCTACTTCATCATCACATTCACTATAATTCAGTAATCACATCATTCGAGTGGAGTATTCTCGCGATATTGATAAAATACTGAGCGCACATAGCAGTCGGAAAAGCTTTTTACAAAAAAAACAACCTTCTTTTGTTACAAAAAAAACAACCTTCTTTTGTTACAAAAAACAACAACCTTCTTTTGTACACATCTGATAAACTGGTTAAAAGCAGTCAACAGTTGGGTGTTTAGATGCTTTCACCACCTAAACTTTTTGTACTAAATTAATTGAGGCATTATATTTCACTTCAGAGAAATTTCTATCATATTTCGATTTCTTATATAGTTTATACATGTAATGGAACAATCTGTAAAGAAAACATAGCTTCTCTTTCAGCCAAAATAGAGGGAGGATGAAGTGACTTGATTATTCTCAAACGTCTGTATCTAACTCGGTGATTTGATTAATTATACTTCAAATATACAGGAAAAATAAATGAGATCATTGTATTCTGGAAGCAGTTTATTAAATAAAATAGATACCCGATATATGTAGCCTTAGTGTTCAAAACTATATTTTGTCCATTGGGATGGCAGTACTTTTCAAATCTAGTATACATTTATTAACGTAAATCAGCATTCAGTAGTTATTGATTTAATGAAGTGAATCAGTAGGTTTGAACAGAAGCTGGGTCAGTTGACAAAATATCATCTCAAACACTAAGCTGCTAAATGGTGTGTCTGTCACATTAAGACATTTTATTTTGGTAAATTCAAACTAATAAACTTAAACCATAACATAAACATAACATAAAGAGACACATTTAATACAACAATTAACAAATAAAATAGTTGATGATTGGTGACAAACTGTATATATAGCTAATGAAGTGAATGTCACTGATCTGTATAAATGATCAAATTCAGCATAGCTTATCATGTTTAATGTGAACTTCAAATATTTTGACTCCTGTTTTCTTTTTTCTTAACATATTGGTTTACATAAAGGTTGCTGTTATGAGGCAGCCAGAGTCCCAGTTGTTCTGCACTTCCAAAGTGTACCTTAATAATGAATTGAAAGAATAGTTGAATAAATAAATTCTTGATAAATGCTTAGCTACAACAATGTTGTGTTTTGGATTCTAAGTAATAAAAAATGTTAAGTCATCTAATATGATTTACTTTAAATTTCTTCACTGATTTCCCTCTTTGACAGAGTGAAAGAATAATACTTAACAAGTATATTTCCAGACTTGAAATGTAATATCATTCAAATTTTTACAAAAAAGCTTTTTTATCTTTACACAAATATTGCAAACACATGGAATCCAAAGATGCTTTAATCATTAACTTCAAGTAGTATTATATCTACCTATTTTCTATTCCTTAAATAAAATAAAAAAAAGTTTGATGAAAATTTTAATTGAATATGTATTCACCTGTTCTGTTTGTGTCTAAGGATTACCATATGGATATGGTAAATACAGGAACACCTTATTCTCAGACTTTCAGACTGCTGGACTTCCTGAACTGTTCAACTAAAAGCAATAAGTTGTCAAAAAACACACACATTCATTTCACTTCATGTCAATGTAACATTAGTTAGTAACTTATTCTGCACACAAGAACATGTACATAAAAAATCAGGGGCGTAGCTTGACGAAAATATATGTGTAGGCCACGTTTAAATTTTGCTTAGCTAGGTGATTGTAGGTGCATTTTGGCGTATATTTCGTTTTGTAAAAACATTAAAGAGAGCAACAATATCATTATGTTTTACCTTAAAATAATTTTGAACGTATTTCAGCTAAAGAAGACAGGTCATGGAAGTGAAACATTGAACATTTTATCAATTAAATTTCACTCAATATTAATCCATTTTGTTGCCAAAATCTAAGTTAATCATATGTGTATTTGCACAAGCAATGCCATATATATATATATTAAGTCGCTTTCTACAGCACAGTTGACTTTCCGGGATCATTAAAAAAAACTCTAGCTTCCGGCATTTTCTATGATCATGCTTTTGTGGCTGTGGATTAGGGCCAAGGATGACAACCTGTCACTTTTCATTGTCGTTCGCAGGAAGTTGTTTATTCGTTTCATTCCACTAAAGATATTTCACAAGAGGCTTATGTAGGTGGCATAGTAAGAAGAACCTCGAATATTGTAAATATGTTAGGATACAGGTCTTTGTTGGTCTGCTTCATGGTCTCTTGTAGTCTTGATAAACTTGCGGCTGCGATGCTCCATCTCACATTCCATTCTGTTTTAAATGTGTCAAATGTTTCGTGGCGATCAAGGGCCTTAGCAGCATAAATTGATGGCAGCATGTCGTCTTGCAGAATTTCCAGTTTTGAAGGCAATACATGATGTGCACTGTATCTGTCTTTAAAGACATTGTACAAGGTTATTCTGAAGTAGTCAGATGGTGTTTGCACATAAGGATTTGCTATGTTTTGCTGTCGACCAACTCTTCTTGGCATTGATGGTTGAATGTCGAAGCCTCAGCTTTTATCTGTTGCTTTCATGTACAGTCCATTCTACACATGAGGATCAGCCCTCCAGTCATTGCACAATTTGACAATGACGTTTGTTTCTTCAACTGCCTGTAACACTGCCTTCCTTCTGAAGATTTGTCAGGCTCACGGTAGTACCCACTATGTGTTGCGCCACTACAAGTGAGATTATGATTTCAAAGCGCAGTACAGCGGACGAATACTGGCCGGCCTTCTCGTCTCCATCTTTATTAATAGTTTCAAGTGCGTGGACCACTTCGGGGAACACATTTTGGAATGTTTCGAGTGCGTCTGCACGACTGAACCATTGTGTCTCACATAACGAGCGAAGCTTAGTGCGCCGGTTCATTTCTTCTTTCGTTGCGACTTGTCTAGAAAGCTCGTCCTGGAACGCTGCTAGACGATTTGCTGAATAATTGAACCAGAATCCAATGTCCTGAACTGTATCCATCATAGTTTGGACACTTGGGTGGAAACTGGTACTGGAGGCATGATTGTCAAGTTCCTTCTAGCAGTTGTTGTTTGGTATCTTCATCTATTGAAGTCAAAGTGGGACTATCGAAATCAGGATACGTAGGACTATGTTCGGCAATATTGGCGCCAGACCGTTTACAATATCAAATAAAGCGCCCGCTAACTTTACCAAGCTGATTGAAAATGTTTAATGTACAGCGTAACCATGCAGACTACTGGTATGCAATTTTCGATAAATTATATACGGAACATTAAAGTCGCGTGAAAATGTATTTTATCCTAAAAATCGGATATTTGAAATACCCGGTTTCCTATATTTGAAATACCCGGTTTCCTATAAATTAAAGCGCTTTTGTTGAAATTTCATAGTTTAGCCCCTCACCCTCCTATGCCCTCAGTTTTTATTGCAGATAAGGCATTTTTATTTTTTTGGTTTTTCTGAAAAATGTGTAGGCCGCGGCCTACACGGCCTATAGGAAGCTACGCCCCTGAAAATGTATTCTTTAAATAAGCAGTGAAATTATAATTACTTGTTTTAATATTAGTGTAGGTCTATTTTTTAAGAATGTATTATTGTGGACAAGTACATCAGCAACATTCATCCATGGGACAAGAGTAAATACACTTGGAGAGTACTGTATTGCATTTATTAAAGTACAAATACAATGAACAGTTACACACAGGTTAAGCAGCACTTACCATCCATGATACCTGATACAGTAACTGCTAAGATATATGTCTGTTCTGTATGGTTCTGTATGTTGTAACCCACAGTTTTTCTCTAGCCAGCCAATCAGGGCACTGCTTGCAGCGCCCTCTCATTCTGTGATCACGTTGTAGGCATGTGATCACAACAACAACTAATATAAACATTATAAAAATAATCAAATGTTAACTCAACCAGGGAAGATAGCTCAGATCATATTTATTTCAAAGTCTATGAAATGACAGTGTACAAGCTTCAGTCTAAGGAAGTTAAATTGATCTACAACTGCTAGTACATACCAATAAACTCTGCTTGTATCCTGGATGGGGGTCATCTGGTTTCAAATCCTTTATGATATCTGTATTGTAGGATATCCGGTTGGGGAAGAGAACTAAAAGACTCATATTTAAACTGTAAAAAGAATAAAATTACATGGTTATTAATTAAATTCAGCTCATTTATTAAATAGTATTCATCTATGACTGTCATAAATTATTATCATTTACATTATTATTACAATATATTGGCGAAATAAACACTTGGTCTCCGCCAGGGCCTGGTTCACACATCAACTATGAGGATCTACAATAATTTACAATATTAAAGTAACCTGCGAGGTTAAGTAAGCCGGGGTGAGGCTCGAACCCACGACCGCCGGAACACTAGCACGACGCTCTACACAACTGAGCTAACCGGGCGGCTGGTTCTTACCCACACACAATACGATTTTGTATTTACGTTTCATAATCCGGTGTTTTTATCAAACTGTTCATTCCAATAATTCTTTCCAAGCAGGCTTTACAGAGTATCTAATGCTGCAGCAGAGTCATAACATTTGTACATACGAAATGAATAAATAATGTAATATTTTTGGTGAAATTGAAAGTGTCAGTCAACTGGACATACAGCAAGTTCATAACTTTTCATGGACATCAGAATAACCTGTAATATTATGGTATTAAAATATTCATATTTAATATTTTACTCACGCTTATGTATCCGCATCGTTTATAATAGGTCAATAGTTCGTAATATTATGATCATATTGGAATTGTTTTACTAACAAACAAGTTCAATTTTCTAAGACGCCATTTTGTTTTTTGGTAGTGTTAATTACGGGAATACTTCAGTAATCAATGACACTTAAAAAAAAACAGTTAAAAGAAAAAAACGGATGGAAAGGAATATTTATTATAAACTTAATCCAGTAGCAATCGGTTTACATCTACAATTGACGGATGCTGGTGTTTACCTCGTAAATAAACGGCTATTACAGCATCTTAAAATGGTGTCCTTTTAATGGCATTTGGTATACAGAGAGAAAAGTAGTTTCGGAAGAAACCCTGAAAGTTTCATCAAAACGACACCATTCTGAGCATACGAATTTGCTATTTTTTGTAAAATTGCCATATACTCACAGCTTAATTCGGCCATGACGTTTGGAGAAAACGTCAGCTTCGTGTCTGCCTTCGACGTAACGAGCAATTTCATTGGCTAGTGGAGAGGTCAATCTGAGGTGACCCCTTACGCGAAGTCCTCAGATCCACATAGCGTAACGTCGTGAAGCGTTTATTGGGGATCTGATTTTAATGAGATTGGGCCCGAGGTGTACTAACTGTACTTGAGAAATGATCATAGAAATATTGATAGGTTTCTGATAAAAGCTTAAGAGGTAGGTTTCTGATAAAAGCTTAAGAGGTGGCTGTAGAAAAAAGTCTTACAAAAAGTAATATCTGTGCAAAGTTTTAAATGTCATGTGTTCCTTATAAATAGCCATATTTGAAAGTTTTGGGATCTGAAATATTTTCTGTTATTTAACTACTAAGGGTGAATGAATGTATCATGTCCTTTTTGCTCTCTGTTTAATTTCAAACTATAATATATTTTCAGACGCAGTCTGCTGTAGCAAAAGTCAAGGAGTTAATGCATCAGAAGCCTGAAACGGTGAGAACTTAACTAATACAAGTTTCATGGTCATACACATATATTAAACTTTCACTCAGTTTTAGACGATGATTTGAAGCAAAGGTTTGTTTAGAATAACCTAGCACGGAGTTAAGGTAAACAAAGGTGACGTGTCCTGCGCAAGAACCACGTCCCAACCCACTATTTGCTGTTGAAAACATTGCTTTTAATGTTTAAACTATTGTATTGGTAGTTTACACACATGATTAGGTATTATTAATTCTATTGACCTGGGAGAGAGAGGAGGTTAACATATCTTGTTATTGCCTGCATAATTAATCATACTTTGCAGTTACATGTATGAGTCCCTATGTTATATTTGCAGATGTGTCTGAAGATTGGAGTAAAGACACGGGGGTGTAATGGCCTTACCTATACCCTTGATTACTGCGATAAGACAGGAAAGTTTGATGAAGTAGTCGAACAAGAAGGTGGGTAATTGCCAGAAAGATTATAAGTATCTTCCATGGCTGAGAGTGTAAGATAGGTTCATTCCGACCCGAGCGTAGGTTTACCAAGTTTCTGCAAAACACCCTGCGCGAGGGTCGGGATGAACCTATCTTACACAAGTGGCTATGGTAGATGCTTTTTTCTCCCACCTCAGTTAAAAATAATTAAGTAAACATGTGTTTTTTGCTGGAACTCTTTTGTGCTTAGTGAAAATAATTGCGTATGGATATGCGATAATTCGTGGTTGTCATGGATATGCGCGTAGTGATTCCAATTATATTAATAGTCAAATTGGTCTTTAAATAGTCCTAAGGGGAGTGAAGTATTATTTCTTGAATTGTGTGTGAAAACTGTTTTATGGTGACATTCGAAGCGAGAAATAATTAACTAGCGTTCTAAATATTGTCACAAGACAAGGTTTCCATGATGCTACAGAGGACAGTCTTCAACAAGGGAGGTAATTACAATGTGGTGACCATTAAAAGGAGTTCCATACAGGCATTTTATCTTCGCCCATGGGCAAGATAAGAATATCTAGCATGGTTAAATTATTGGATCTACTTATCTGCGGTGGGAGAAAAATAAGTCTCATTGTTAGGTTGGATTTATGTTGCGAAAATGTAACTAAATGTTAGTTTGTCTGTTTTCTTTTAACACCAAGAAAACTTGTATACTTATGACAATAGCTTGAAATTATTAAAGATGTTACATGGAACTAACTTGGTATACATATTCATGGAAAACACGATAAGGGGTGAACATGAAAATATTTAAAGTAACATTGAAGGGACTGTACACCAGATTGGCACCAAAAAAAGTTTTTTTCTGTAACAAATCTCAGGACAATTAATTAATAAAATGTTTTACCCTTTGATATCATAATTGTTAAAAAACATACCAACATGCAAAAAAAAATTGAGTCAGACACCGGGTTCAAACCGGTGTCGCCAAAATTGCAGTCCAGTGTTGTATCCACTGTGCTACGAAGGCTTACACTAAGCAGTTGGAATAATATAAGTACAGCCGCTTTAAAGGGACTCTTCAATAGATCGATACCGAAATGCATTATCCGTTTAGTATAAATAACTGCACTCACAACACAAGTTATTGATATATACACAGTTGCTGTACGTACAACCCAGGTTATTGATATATACACAGTTGCTGTACGTACAACCCAGGTTATTGATATATACACAGTTGCTGCACGTACAACACAAGTTATTGATATATACACAGTTGCTGTACGTACAACACAGGTTATTGATATATACACAGTTGCTGTACGTACAACCCAGGTTATTGATATATACACAGTTGCTGTACGTACAACCCAGGTTATTGATATATACACAGTTGCTGCACGTACAACACAAGTTATTGATATATACACAGTTGCTGTACGTACAACCCAGGTTATTGATATATACACAGTTGCTGTACGTACAACACAGGTTATTGATATATAAACAGTTGCTGTACGTACAACCCAGGTTATTGATATATACACAGTTGCTGCACGTACAACACAAGTTATTGATATATACACAGTTGCTGTACGTACAACCCAGGTTATTGATATATACACAGTTGCTGTACGTACAACCCAGGTTATTGATATATACACAGTTGCTGTACGTACAACACAGGTTATTGATATATAAACAGTTGCTGTACGTACAACCCAGGTTATTGATATATACACAGTTGCTGTACGTACAACCCAGGTTATTGATATATACACAGTTGCTGTACGTACAACCCAGGTTATTGATATATACACAGTTGCTGTACGTACAACACAGGTTATTGATATATACACAGTTGCTGTACGTACAACCCAGGTTATTGATATATACACAGTTGCTGTACGTACAACACAAGTTATTGATATATACACAGTTGCTGTACGTACAACCCAGGTTATTGATATATACACAGTTGCTGTACGTACAACCCAGGTTATTGATATATAAACAGTTGCTGTACGTACAACACAGGTTATTGATATATACACAGTTGCTGTACGTACAACCCAGGTTATTGATATATACACAGTTGCTGTACGTACAACCCAGGTTATTGATATATACACAGTTGCTGTACGTACAACCCAGGTTATTGATATATACACAGTTGCTGTACGTACAACCCAGGTTATTGATATATACACAGTTGCTGCACGTACAACACAAGTTATTGATATATACACAGTTGCTGTACGTACAACACAGGTTATTGATATATACACAGTTGCTGTACGTACAACCCAGGTTATTGATATATACACAGTTGCTGTACGTACAACACAGGTTATTGATATATAAACAGTTGCTGCACGTACAACACAAGTTATTGATATATACACAGTTGCTGCACGTTCAACCCAGGTTATTGATATATACACAGTTGCTGTACGTACAACCCAGGTTATTGATATATACACAGTTGCTGTACGTACAACCCAGGTTATTGATATATACACAGTTGCTGTACGTACAACACAGGTTATTGATATATAAACAGTTGCTGTACGTACAACCCAGGTTATTGATATATACACAGTTGCTGTACGTACAACCCAGGTTATTGATATATAAACAGTTGCTGTACGTACAACCCAGGTTATTGATATATAAACAGTTGCTGTACGTACAACCCAGGTTATTGATATATACACAGTTGCTGCACGTTCAACCCAGGTTATTGATATATACAAGCACTTCAGAGCCAGGGTTAATTTTAATCAAGAGTGTAGTGGGTGAGGTAACTTTTTTGTACCATGTTGTTTAGGACAATGTTGGTTAGTAACGTTAAGCATGAAGTCCACATTATAGTTATTGAAAGGTTAAGCTTCGCCTTCTTGTTACCGTTCTGATATGGAGTAAAATAATATAAAATGTATAGACAAAAACAAAGAAGTCGCTCTTAAACATGTTACAATTTAACATAACATCACTTAAAATCAGTATATATATTTAACTGCTATCTTGCAGAATAATGTTGATCTTGGCCACATTATAACAATATCCCAGCAATCCTTATCAGCACTGTGAAAAGTTGCTATTTGTCAGCTAAGAAAACTTCTTAAATGTAATTCAAATAAATAAGCAACCCCTTCACTCTCAGCCCTTGGCTTTTGCTTTGATCAAGTGAATGAGCATCAGAGTAGACTTGTGGTGCTCTTGTGAAAAATTCATATAACTATTTACAGGCGGAATCTTCTGTATTTTATTCGAGTAAGGGATCAAATTACCCCCCCCCCCCCATCATGTTTAGTTATTTTTTTTGGATGGTATTAAATACAGCTATATTGAATATTGAATCACTTTTAGGTGATAAAATATTCTCTGGCAAATTTTATAGTTGTTTCAACAGAGGCAGTTTTTAGCTCAACTATTCCAAGATATGAGGAGGGCTATACTACTCGCCCAAGTATCAGCGTCAGCGTCCGGTTAAAGATTGAGGGCAAGTTGGAATTTTCACTTATATGTCCAATACACTTCATTCAATTCCCTTAATACTTCACACAGTTGTTCAGGGCCATCACATAATGAGGTTAGGCAACTCCATATTATCCTTTATACAAATATAGCCCCTGATTGAATATGGAACTTAGGTTAAAGTTTCAGGGCAGGTGAAAGTTTTAGGGCAAGTTGGGATTTTTTCTTATAAGTCCAATACACTTCATTCATTTCCCTTAATACTTCACACAGTTGTTCAGGGCCATCACATAATGAGGTTAGGTAACTCCATATTATCCTTGATACAAATTATAGCCCCTGATTGACTATGGAACTAAGACAATTAATGACGACCATCTTACAATAAGGTTACACAATTCCATCTAAACCCTAAATACCAATTATGGCCCTTGATTTACTTTTTTATTATTAAATTTTCTTTTGATTTCTTTTGACAACACATTTTTGTATTCTTAACCAGAATTCACAAAGGGAAAACAAGTTCTAAGAATGACTTGTGTCATTGTTTAGGCATGCTAGTGGGAGGGCAGCGTTAAAGTCACCTTATGTATCAAATAATTTTAGCTAGGTTTGATATCTAGTGACCAAACTTGGTATATAGGAAGAGGTTATGGAGACCTTTCATGGGATTGCGTTTGAGGCCCAAATTATCAATGTCAAGGTCAATTAAGCTACTATTAATAGCAAAATGGTTGGTATTGAATAACTTAAGTAAGGGTCGACATATTGCGAGCAAACTTGGTATATAAAGAGTTAACAGAGACCTTCCATGAGATTGCAATTTTGGCCTCCGAGAGTTATGGTCACTGTTAACTTTTTAATTTAATTTTTATTTTGACAGGCACATACATTATTATTATTGTATAACTTTTAAGTCAAAGCGGTGTAGTCAAGCGCGCTGTCTTACGACAGCTCTTGTTTTATTAATACTCATCCCACAACCTTGGTTAGAGCTACTCTGGTTTTTTATATGCACCAGTGTATAACACTGTCTCATGGGATCAACGTTTAAAGCAGCACCCACACAGATTTACCGTTTTTCCAAATTTTCTCCTTCCAAGGCAAAAAATCAAAAAAGTTGTTAAACGTTTAATATGTGAGAGTGCAGCTTTAATGTCTGTCCAGGAAGACAGTTTGTTTTGTTAGTGCTGAGTCGTGGGATCATACCTGGGAATCATTGATTGACAGTTTGACTTTTGACATTATCAGTCTAGTTATGAATAAATGTTCATTTCTGTTTCAGGAGCAAAAATTGTGATCGATGCCAAAGCACAGTTGACTTTGTTAGGCACAGAGATGGACTATGTAGAAGATAAGCTTGCAGCTGAGTTTGTATTCAATAATCCAAATATAAAAGGAACATGTGGTTGTGGAGAAAGTTTTAATGTTTGATGGAACCTAAACGGATAGATATGTGTAATTTACTACTTGTCCATGTGATAGGAAGAGATTTGGACTTAAATGTCCCTAGTGTGCCACAGTTAAATGTGTGATTTCCATAACCATCAGTGAAGAAGATATTGCATGAAAAGAGCAAGTGCTTCAATGACTTTGACTGTAGTTGCATTTGTTGTGTTATAATTTACTTGTTTAGAAGAATTTCATCGCCCAAAGATTTGTCATTTTCATTTTTTTTAAAGTTTAAAGATTAAATCACTTGCAGAAAACTTAAGTTTATTTACATGTGGAACACAAGCCATTGTTTCATAATTGAAATTTTATGTGCTCATTATTGATATGACAGGATTTTTATGGGAACATGTGTGGCAGGCAGTGTCAGGGAGATGGGTGCTAGGTGTCCTCTTTCTTACATTTGCAAATGAACACCAATCATTACTAGATTTGGTTACCACTTGTAATGGTAAACTCTTGGTTAAGTTTGATAACAAGCTGGAAAGTGCCAGTCACTCCATTGTTATGGCCCTTGAATTATTAAGGCATTTACCAAACTTGGTCAACATGTTAATGGTCATACTTTTTCAGACTATTTCCATGACTAGTTGGAAAGTCCTAATCATTATGGCTGTGAAATGACAAAAAATTAAAGAATTGACAGTGCCCACTTACTATCATTGGCAAACATTCATCCAATACTGGTGTTGTGAGGAAAAATAGTTCGGACAAATTTGATAACTACCTGGAAGTCCAACTTGCAACATAGGTATGGCAGTTGAATTATGTCTCCCCCATGGAGATTGTTTTTGCTCAAATTGTCTATATGTCTGGGCCAACATTAAATGGGGGGGGAGTAGGGGCTGTATCCATTGGTTATTCTATTGTAAAACCAAAAAAAACTAAATGTTTTAGGGGCCTTTTTAAAGAAGGAAAAACCACTTAAACCAGAAATGTTAGTGTGTTTGTCTTTCTGTCACAAATTGTGTCTGCTCCATATCTCTTGAGCTGGTTGAAGGATTTCAAAACTACCCACAAATGTTCACGGTACTGAGATGATGTATAGAGCGCATGTTACAACTCAAACTCAAGGTCACATTTAGAGGTCAAAGGTCATATGGCTACATTTTGTGTCTGCTCCATATGTCTTGAACCTTTTGAAGGATTTTGAAATAACTCGCCACAAATGTCCACCATATTGAGACAATGTCTTGCGCAAACTACAACCAGCTCAGTTCAAGGTCAAGGTCACATGACTACATTTCATGTCGGCTCCATATCTCTTGAACTGCTGAAAGGATTTTGAGGTAACTCGCCCAATGTTCACCATATTAAGACAATCTATAGAGCGCATGTTACAACGAGCTTGGCTCAAGGTTACACTTTAGAGGTCAAAGGTCATTTGACTACATTTTGTGTCCACTCTTTATTTCTTGAACCTCTTGAAGGATTTGAAATAATTTGCCATAAATGTTGATCATATTGAGGCTAAGTGCAGGGGAGTAGACATCAATTTATTATTACAAAAAAAACACACTTCTAGTTGTTGTTGTTTTTGGATAAAATTGGCAGTGGCTGCTGTTTTACTTGGGCTAATGTTCACCAATCATCTTGGTCACTTTATTTATCAAAAACATCTTGGCCACGTTTGAAAATTCTTCCAAATCCCTGTCAGCCAATTGACAAAAAATTACGGAAACATTGTTAGACTTAGTCACAATGTTTATGGGCAAAATATTTCGGATTATTTTGGAAACTAGTCAGAATGTCCCAGAAAGAACACAATTATGGCCCTTGAATTGATTTAAAGTTACAGACTGCACAGTGTCTCTCACTTTTGCAGATGTATGCCAATCATCAAAATTGGTCAAAATGTTTAGGTTCTAAATATCTTGAACAAAGTTTGTAACAAGCAATAATGTCCCAATCTTAATCAGAATGGACAGTTTCCCCTCTCTGACTATGGTATATGTACACCAACCACCACCAAACTTGGTCACAATATTTATTCTCAAAATATCTCTTACCAAGTTAAATAACTAGCCATAAGGTTATACTGCAGCACCTGGACAAGGAGGGAACCCAAACCAATCACTAGGCCACGGACAGCCAGTAGTGAATAGACTATACAGTAAAAGATGTCCTAACAGTGGGATGGACGTATTTTGCAATTGTTAGCACTCTTGTTCATATTATATGATAGGTTACTTCATGTAGAACATATCAGATGTCTTCAACTCTGACAATAAAAATGTCACTGCTTTTAAACTTGACCTATTTATCAATAAGTTTTGAAGAAACCCTTTTGATGCACAAAAACATGCAACATATGAACATGGCTGTCTTATTCATTAGCAGCAAGGGTAGGGGCAAAGCTGTTAGCTCATCATTTTAGCATGGGCCACCAGCTGTATACCATTTTATTAAAAACCTGAGTCATATTCACTTGAAAATAAATAACTACACTATGGACAAAGTATAGGGACACTTTACAGTCGCCACACACAAGCTGTAGTGAAAGATATATATCTATATGGGCTATTTCAAAAATAATGGTTAGAAAAGTTGAAAAATGGTCTAAATTTAAATCATAATTAAATACAAGGCTGTATGCCTAGTTTTGATGAACAATCTTTGTAGTGTACAAAATAGGTTTAGAATGGAGAAAACAACTCATATTAATATTTTTTTCAAACTTTTAATAAACTAAGCATGGAATAAAAACACCAAATACATGAACACCTTTAATGTCATTTTTTCTTGAAATAACCTGAGTTAACTTGTCTCCCAATTATTATTTTAGTAGCTCTAATGTCAGCATACATTAATAGAATGTTGAACTTACTCAGTCGCTCCAATTTTCTGAAAAAATTGATTTTTTGTACTTTTTTTACCAATGAAATGTGATATTCAAATGCATTTTTTTTTATTTTCTATTCAAATTGTGCAATTAAATTTAAAAAAAATACATGTTTATAGAATTTAACCAATAACAAGTAACATTCACAAAAACATCATAGGAGGCATTATGATTTCACTTCACAGAAGAAAAATAAAAACAGGAACAATATTTTAAGAAATTGTTACACTCCTGACATATGTAGATTACAACCATTAAATAGAGTTCACTTAAAATTTCTCAGTATAAATCAAAGGAAATGCAATTACAAAGTATTTGATAGCCAGTGAAACATTATAAAACAAATTTAGCAAAAAAATGGCAAAACTCAATTGAAATAACAGTTAAGTGCTACAACAGTAACACTTTAATTTCATTGAACTAATGGTATTCAATGTAAGTAACTGAATACAACTGTTCCGAATTGTTAGACTCCTGACATAATATTTCAAGTTCAAGTTACTATGTATCAACTTTCAATTTTAACCCCAAACTGAGACATAAGTGTTGGCAGTGATGGTTTTCTTAGTATATCATTCTTGGGATGGCCATGATATATCATCTGCATTTGATCAGGTGTACATCCCATTGAAGGTAGCTCACTGCATAAATCTGATCTAAATATCTGAGCGATCATCCACTTTTAAGACATGTTCATTAGAAAGTCTTATTTTACAACACGTACATAAAATATCTGTCCTTTTATATATGATGAATAATATACCCGGTAATAATATAAATTTATTGCACATCTAGTGTTGAATATTTATTTTACCTTTGCTACGTAAAGAGACTTACACTAAAACAGTGGCACTAACGTGACACTTGATATATATTGTGGCCACAACTTAGTAAATTGTGTCACCAACTTTGTAACTTGAGGCCACAACCTAGTACCTTATATGAGGCCCCAACTTATTAAACCGTGGCAACAATTTAGTAACTTGTGACCACAACTAAGTAACAACTATTAATTACTATGTTGAGGCCACGATTTAATCAGTCATGGCCACAACGAAGTTACTAAGTTGTGCCCTCAAGTTACTAAGTTGTGGCCACAATATCAATAAAGTGATGTCACCTCTGTGTCACTGTAGAGACTTCTTTCTGCATTAACTGTCAAATTATCAGCCACAAAATGATCCGGTACAAATTGAAAGAAATGGCTCATACAGATTATGAATATTAGTCTGCACCCCAATTCTTACAGTCCCAGGTATAGTGTCAAAAGGACATTATCATACTGATATGTCAGACAGCTCTCTATGGTCAGTGAATTTGCCTGGGCTGCCTTTTTCGATTCATTTATCTGCTGTTCTAGAGTTTTGGACTTAGTAATTCACTAATTGGCATTTAGGTTACCTGGTACATGACTTCCATTTATATGCAAGGTGTCTTTTTTGTTGGGCATTATTCTGGAATTGCTTTCAAGAGAAGAACTGTACAACTTATCTTCCCAAACTGCTTTATATGCTATGGTTTTGACAGTGTACTTTCAATTGAGTATCTTTCCTCTTCATGTATCTATTTAGACATGACTTTCTTCTGGCCTAACTATTTTTCTTATTAGCAGATGCCAACTTACTTCCGACATTTTTGTTCTCATACTTTTGGATGGCTTACTTTGCTTACTTCAAGGGTTTCCTGCACAACTTCATGGTCATCTTTGTCAACCACTTTGATCGTCTGTGAGCCTTAATCAATAAAAGCTTTATTGTTTTGGCCCAAGCTCTGGGGTTTTCTAAAAGATTCTTCATAAGACAGCTATTTTTCTGAGTTTTGCTTGCTTCTCGTGTTTCCTGTGTTTTCTTATTTCTTTTTCATTTTTTAAAACTAATTTTGAACATTGTCATTTTTAAGAGTTTCTCTGTATTTCTTATTATTCTTTCCTCTGATGTAGTTCTAGTGACTTTCTTCCTTGTATTTAAACTTTTCTTGTTTCTTTGTGCCCCTTTAAAACCTGGAAGGCTTACAATTAATTTGTCGCTATTTCTATGATATTTCTTTTGTAAAAAAAATAGTATTCACACTCATAACCAATATTTGGTCAGGAGTGTAACATTGAAGGACATGTCAACAGTCATGCTGAAAATTAAAGTCACATAGTTTTAAATGAATTAAATTATAGAACAGGGTCATCAGTTTGCCTCATTGTAGCCAAAAAATACCATTTGTTGATTGTCTGTCACTGTCTGATTTTTCTATTAGTTGCATAGTAATTAAGTTGCTTAAAATTCAAACATTTTTGATAACATTTATAGGCATTAATGGTCTAAACATGCCTTATCTACATCATATTGACAAAATGTATCCTTCACTTCTCATTTGAAATCTTAACATATGTACAAATATACTGCAATACTTCTAAAAATGATGATATAATAATATGCCAAAAATTTGCAAAAAAATGTTACACTCCTGACGGGCACGTATCATCTACATGCTCAGTAACCAATCACTATCTTCACTTATGATCATTTCTTATTATCACTCCATGACATACACTTCCAGGAAACACCCTTATTAGTACATTTTTAACTGTTCCCAAACACACTGTGTTTCATTTTATATCAAATGTTACACTCCTGACTTTTTTAGGTCAGCTTCTTTCTAAGAAAGCTAAACAACAGCAAGAGTAATAACACACAAAAAATAGTGTACCCATGTAATAATGATATATTATCCTGAACTTTAAATAAAAAAATTGTAAGTTATATGATAATTCATCCGAGCTATACTTTAAAAAGAGCTTTTTTAAGGAAAAAAAATGTGGAAAAAATTCAAACACACATTATCAGTATCAGTAATATTTCGTGCATACATATTAGAATATTGCTTAAATTTTTATATCACCTTGAGGTCAACATATGTGTTTTTTTGGTAAATATAGTTATTACCTTGTCATACGCCAATGTTGTTTACAGTAATGCTTTAAATTGAGTGTATTTTGTAAAGTGTCACGTTTTTTTGTTACACTCCTGACAATTTTGGCATGTTTTTTGTGCATAACCTTTTTTCCGCTGAAGCTAATTTAGTCAAACTTCCCAGACTTTTAGATGACACAGAAATACAAGATATGGGACAGAAGAAATGTTGATTATTTGAATATTATTCATTTTATTTAGAAAATACTCAAACTAGCCATTTTTTTTGAAATAGCCCATATACAATTCGTTCTGTGATCATGCAAATGTACATACTACATGCATAGTATGAAATAGCAGTATTAATAATGCACCAGTCAATTATAACCACGGCCCCCCCAGGTCCGGGGGCATACCAGGGATAGCTGGGGAAATGGGCCGTGTTTTTACTTTCCAGTGGGCCCCGCAGTACCGGGGTGACTGCGGTGGTTTTGTCTTCGCACCAAATTTAGCGGAGATTGGGCCTTATATAGAGTCCCTGGGGTGCGGGGGCATTTGGCGGGGATTTTACCATCAGTTCGTCCCTGTAGGGAGGGGATTTTAAATCAAACTCCGCGCTATTCCCCTGACCTGGGGGGGCAGTGGTTACAATTGACTGGTGCATTAGGAGTGTTGTTTTTGTTAACAAATTCTGCTTGATGTTTAGAAAAACAGTAAATATAAAGCATCAAGTTATGAGTACAAGTTCTTTAAGAAAAGATTATCTAAAGATGACTTAACTACATACTAATTTATTTTTTCTTTTAGTTTTTATCTTTCATCCATACTTAAACACATCCTGTGACTGTACACAGAACTTTGCACTAAGAAAGCCTGACTTCCTGTGCTTTAGTATTCATTTGCCTGGCTCAACATTATAATCTGTAACAGTGATGACTCAAATTCAGCTGTTCAAGGTTCATTTAAGGTTATTAACGTTGGCTACTTTTGTTTCAAACGACTGTGTATCTGTATTGATGTACTACAGTTTAGATACACTTTTGTCAATCCAAGTGTCCTCATTACATGTTACTTTTGATAAGCAATTGATATTACATGTCATGATTTAAGATAATTAAAATTTTATCGATGCAATATATACTATTTTGTTCATGCAGTTGTATTGTCTACTTTAACACACTCTTTAAGCTTTTTTTTTTAAAAGTAGATACATGTATGCTGGGGTGGTATTCTTAAAGCATCTTAGTGAAAAATTTCAACTAAGTGTTAACATGCATTTTTTCTCAGTTCAAATTTTAGAAAAGTAATAATGCTTTACACCAAAAATACGAAAATAAGAAAGAAAAAAAATCCAAAGAAAAGTCTAAATAATAAATTCATATGATTACATTTGATGAAAAATAACAGGTATTTAGAATATTTGTTGTTTAAATTGTTCACTAAGAAACTTTATATAGACCACCCCTGGGAATTTTTGTAACTTGTTTTTGCATTTACATGTTATTCATTATCAGGCATTTAATATCATAATGCAAGAAAATATTAAATGGTTGTTTAAAAAAGTGTTTTTGTTACTAGTATTCAATTAAAATAATACCTCCAATGTAACTGAATAACAAATATTTTCAATTCTATAGAAAAACACTGTGTTTGTGTCAGTACAGCATTTATAGAAGTTTAAACATGAGTTCAAAGGTGGCCTGTAATATAAATCTGACTTCTATTTTGTTAATAATGTATTTTCACTTTGCTCCTTGTAACAGCCAGTTACAATTGTTATTAATTTTGAAAATATAAATGCTGAATTGGTATTTGTTTTTCATTTCTTTTAATTGGGTTTCACTGAGACTAATAAATACATGCAGGTACCTTCGTAGTTCTGAAGAATAATTGAATAGAAATGCACCTCAACTTTTCATGATTGATACTGGTGATATAAATTAAAGAAGATTAATTGATTGATTGACACTAAAATTTAAGATATTTGATACCTGGGTCCGATAATCTCGGGCCCCTTTTAACAGGATCAAGCTCAGCTCATTATTTTTGATTTTGTATAAATTGTGTAACATTTTCTTTTTAAAGTGACACTCATATTCAAAATTGATACATACACATGTATAACAAACATACATTTTCAGTGATAAACCTTTAACTACTTACTAAAAAATGCATTTATGGAAAATACTAAGTAATGATAACAAGATTGTTCCCGATAATTTAATAGCTGAAAACACACAAATATTAAATGATTGGTGAATGCTAAAATATTTACTGTGATCTTCTATAGTCTCATAAGGTAGAAATACTGTGTTTTATGCACATTTCTTTCAAATTAAACTCGGTATCCTTCATGAAAAACATTGTTTTCGACATTTATTCATCCTTTTTGGAATATTAAAACAATAGTATTAATTGTGATAAATTTTGTTTGGGAGTAAGAGTGCATCTTTAAAGAGGCTTTTAAAGGAAATACTATTTGAGATGAATAAGGTGAACTACTGTTTATGCCCCCGAAGATGGGCATATTAAAATCGCACCGTCCGTCCGTCATTGTATGCGGCTCAAAAACTCGTGTCCGGGCTGTAACTTTCTCTTGTATGGACAGATTTTAAAATAACTTGCCACATGTGTTTGACATACCAAGACGACGTGTCGCGTGCATGATCCGTGTCCCTACCTCTAAGGTCAAGGTCACACTTCGTGTTTATTCACAATGGAATTCTGCATAAAAGTACATAGAGTATAGCAAGGCTTCCATTAAGAATTTGAAACTGGCAGTATGAACTTCCTGTCAATCAATTTTGGAAGTTTTTCACTGAAATGTGGAAGTTTAAGTCTCCTGAATACAATATCTTTTTCAAGAAGTATTTTAAAAATCAAATAATTTGCAACTGCAACATACCAAATTCACAGACTTAATTATAATAATTCATTTTATTTAAAAGCAGTTAAACTGATTGGAATTGTAAAAGTAATATTGACAAATGGTTCTGATATTTAACTTCCAAGCTTTCAACTTTGGAAGTCTTCTTCAAAATTATGGAAGTTTTTGTACTTCCAAGAAATCAATTTTGGAAGTTTTAACCCATTTCTAGGGAGTAATATACTTCCAAACTTCCTTTAACGGAAGCCCTGAAGTATAGGTTGTCGTGTCCGGGCTGTAACTTTCTCTTGTATGAACAGATTTTAAAATGATTTGCCACATGTGTTCGACATACCAAGACGATGTGTTGCATGTCGATGTGTTGCGTGCAAGACCCGTGTCCCTACCTCTAAGGTCAAGGTCACACTTAGGTGTTTATTCACAATGGAATGCTGCATATAAGGACATAGAGTATAGGTTGTCGTGTCCGGGCTGTAACTTTCTTTTGTATTTGTATGGACAGATTTTAAAATGACTTGCCACATGTGTTCGACATACCAAGACTACGTGTCACGTGCTAGACCCGTGTCCCTACCTCTAAGGTCAAGGTCACACTTAATGTTTGTTCACAATGGAATGCTGCGTATAAGGACATAGAGTATAGGTTGTCGTGTCCGGGCTGTAACTTTCTCTTGTATGGACATATTTTAAAATAACTTGCCACATGTGTTCGACATACCAAGACGATGTGTCGCGTGCAAGACCTGGTCCCTACCTCTAAGGTCAAGGTCACACTATATTATTATTCACAATGGAATGCTGAATATAAGGACATAAGAGTGTAGGTTGTCAAGTATGGATGGTATGTTCAGTGGCAATTTAAAATAACTTGCCATATGTGATTGACACGTAAAGGCAAGATCAACTTTTCATGTTCTGACCTTGTTCATAGGTCAATGTCACATTCGAGGGCATTCGTCACATACTGTGACAGCTCTTGTTTGTTAAATACATAGTGAAGTTATTTTGCTAAATTAAATAAGATACTTAAGTGAGTAAGAATTTTTGAGAAACTGGGGCCAGATCTCATACTTTGATTTAATCTTTAGTTAATGCAGATGTTCATACTCCAATATCGTTATATAACATATATCAGTGGGTTGTATTTCGTCACCTTAGTGCAAGAACTCAATATCTGCTTCTATTTCTATATGCAGTTATTGAGTTATTGCACTAAGGTGACGATATGTTTATTGTTTGTGATATAAATTTCAAGAGAAATCGGTAAACTTGATTTTCTATAAAACCTCCTTTTCCCATGTATACATCCCTTTGTTTGAAAGCATTTTGTTTTGGTACTTAAACGTTATCATTCTTAGTTATTTGACATTTGATTAAATGACAAAAGCAGTACATACTCAAAACAGCTAAACCTTCAAAATACCACAGAGCACTGCCCCGATTTACGTTGACTATTGCGTATTAAGTTCAGCAATGTTGTTATAAAGTTTTGTTGAAATGTGAACAAGTAAACTTAAATATAAACTACATTTTGTCTATGAGTGGTTTAGTTCATGTTTGTGTAAAACTAATATCTGGTGGCTATCTGATGGGAACATCTTCACCATATGATAACAGATATTGGTTGATATACCTGTCATTCCTGATCGTCATCTGGACTAATTTTTGCCCTGACTCCGATAAAAGTTATAGGCGCATGCATTTCAGATTTGAACACTATGACCGACAAACATTCTTTGATAATTAATTCTCATTTTTCAATTTATATTTTGATTTGAAATAAAACAAAAAACAACAACATATAACTGTTCTTCTATATCTTAAGTTGCTTAAAAACAAGTTTGACACAAGTGGTAGTCATTGTTGATTCCTTTATGCCATATTGTCATACGGAATTTAACCAAAAATAAGAGCACCGGAAACGGACGCCAATGCTGCTCCGTTTGCCACAGCCAGTAATGGCGTGAAGCTCTGCAATTACCAGAACCAGAGTGTTCACCGGTAACATGGATATGTACATGAGCGTTATTTGTTAATTTCAGCTCGTCAGTTTTAGACTTGTCATCGGCGTCCGTTGTGTAAACACTTTAACCCTGGGAATAACTTAAACACTTAAAGATAGTCAAATGAAGCTTGTTACACATGTTGCCAGAGACATAATGCATATGAATTGCAAGGCGCACAACTGTGGCTTTGATAATATTCAAGTCATGCGCCTTGTTCGACTAAAACAGGAGAACAGACGAGCATTTCGCAGCGCTCTTGTTAAAGGAAGATGCAGTCATTATTTCTCAACCCTTTGACGCTCAACCTTATTGAAGAGGAAATGTTATGCACCGAATGAACGCAATGTGTTCTGCATTGTTTACCCACTGGGGCTAAACACATTGAAATGAAATGGTGTGTTTAAGGCAAACACTGTGATGGAAACATTTCAGTTCTATTGAAAACATTTAGTTACTAGATTGAAGAACTTAATCCGTATATTGGCACTTAAATCTGCAATCTCACAGATTGAACGTTTCGACTACTTTTTTTATTTTTATTTTTTTGTCTTGAAGTGAGCCAATTTATGCAAAATCCATGTAAACCAGTCATTTAAGACTGCTGCTAAAATAAGATTGCAGATTTTTATATTTTAGTTAAAAACATGATGTTTAATGCAATTTATAAACCGTTAGTTACGTTTTAAGCAATAAAACATTAATTTTCGAACGGAAATATGAAAATCTACGATCTGATCTTTTGTCAGCAGTCTTATATTACTGGTTTGCAGATATTTACGCAAAAATGGGCTCATTCCAAGACAAAAAATAAAATGAAGTTGTAAAACGGTATATCAATGAGAGTGCAGCTTTAAAAGTATTAACTTTCGATTTTAAGTCTTAAGTTCTTATTTTTATTACTGACTCCGAATTTATAACGAGACCTGAAGTATTCTCCAATCTATTATAAAATCATTAATGCTTGATGACGAATGTGGTCGTGCCGTAGAGTATGGCATTGTTCTGCTTAATTCGTTAGCTTTGATTGGCCATTCAAACACCATTGACCTTTAAACTTCTATATACCAGTATTGTATTGAGTACACTAAACAATGCTATCTGTGGTGATCTACTTGATACCATAATTATACATACTGACCTGCTGATAATTGTTATCGCAAAATGATTTATAAACTTTGAATTTAGTTAATTAGGATATCAATGTGAAATTCGGTTGATTGACCATAGTTTTCCAAAAATGTTGCTTTTTACAAGAGTCAATTGAGTGAGCTGTCGTTGCCTTAATGATACACCTAATATTACTAATTTACACTATTGTATTTTACATTTCATCATGGAAGTGCTAAAACATGTTCATGTCAAACAACACCACTATTGTAACTATCATTTCATTTTTGAAGTGCTTAAATGCGTACAAATTTTTAATAAAACTATGAAAACTACAGAGACACGACCACACGTCTAAAATCTTACCATTATCCTGCTTAAGGACCGAAGACAAACAAACACCGAAAAAGTCTCACAACTCTATAAGACAACAAACAACACTGAACACATATCAACATATTTCATTGGTAAGTGGCGGGGGTGGGGGAGGGGTGTGTGAGGGCTGAACCGCATTGACACGGTCAGAGAAAACTATGTTAACCATCACTGGGGTTTTTAACCAGGTTAAGAGCGCATAAACCCACACATACCCCGAGATTTATCAATAAGTGCAATATTAAACATATCACCTTAATCGGAGTCTTATACGCACCATGCCTTAAAGCACCAATGAAAATACCGAAAGCCTGAAGAAATTGTAGACTGCTTCTGAAAATTAGTACTTTATTTATAACTGTATTTATGAAAACATTGTTTAAATTCGATTGCCATATCAATCCGACTCTTTTTGAGAGTTATATAGCAAGTTGATTTTCTATGCATGTTATTGGATGTAGTTTGTTATTTCGAAAGATATTCGTTTCAGAACATATTTATTGTTGTTTTTATAAATGTTAGTTATCGTGCACTTAAAAAGCGACTCTAGTACGTGAATACACACAACAGTAAATACGGTTATTGGTGGGAAGAAACTTTGGACCGAGCGATAACTTCAATCCATGCTAGGCTCGTGTGACCGGGAGGACTTTGCCCATACTGAGCTCAGCAGCCGTGTATATAAGCGATGAACGGACGGACGAAAAACAATACAGCGAGATACTTGAGCCTGCTAGCCCATAATGGGGCACACACTATTTTTCATCCTTGCCCTTGTGGCGGGATCACAAGCAGGTAAGAATTTCTTTTATATATTGTTTATGTTATTGTTTTTTATATTAATGTTGTGGTTGTTGCTGTCGTACTGAAAAATGTGTTCATGTATTTTAACAGCTTAATAGATGTATTCTTTATATTTGTTAGAAATCTTTGATGAGATATTTCATATATTTTATATCTTCAAATTTTTTATATACTTGCGGAAAAAAGAAACTGTGTCTAATATGAATATTGTCGAAAATAACGTCAAGCTTTTTGATGATTACATGATGTTTACATCAGCTATATATGTCATAAATGTGACTGTGATACAGAGAGGTACTGACAATTTTCAGAATTAAGTCATTTTTTTTTATATAATTCTTTTTCTGGGGTCATTTCAAAACTGGACTTTTTGGCATGTATAGTTTGTTTCCCCCGCTAGTATATATGTAGTGTGTGAGTGATGTATAGTTTCAAACTTGTTAATGATTATATTTTGGGACCATTATTTCCAAACCCTTTTAGAAACATTAGCGCTTTCGACTGGTATTGAATTGTACCTAGTATATGTTGATTCAGTAGTTTCAAATTTATAAAACTAATCTGTATTAACATGGCGGAAACAGAGCTCGTTCTCTTTGAAGAACACACACATGGTTCATATACATGTAGGCAATATTAAGTGTGGTGGAGTCGAGTCGAGTTTTTGTAAATATAACTTTTTGCAAAATCAATGTATTCTCGATGTACTCACTGGATGAAGTAGCTTTACTTTAACTATATGATAAACCGAATTAATCGTTCTTTAGGTCCTATACAAGAGATCCAGATATCAGACAAATGTGCAAGACAATGCACTGTGTCAAACCAATTCAACTACGAACCCGGAACGACCTATGAATTCACATATGAGACGGACATACGGACGGCTGTACAGGGCGCCTCGGAGGATCATGCTGGAGTCCACCTTACATCCAAAGTCTACTTGGACTTTGCTTCCAAATGTGAAATGATCATGCGGGTAAGTGATATTGAAGCATTTATGAGTATGATAATATAATAGGATTGCAACAGTTTAACATTCGTTAGTTAACCCCCGTCTAGTATAGTTTACAATATAAAATTGTGGATATGTATATCATGATATGATTTCTGCAGCTGAGTGACGTTAAACTGAGCGAACACGACCCAGAAACGTCAACCATGAAGCCGGTGTCATCTCCCGAACTAGCAGACCTTGAAAAACAACCTCTGACGGTGTCCTTCCAAGACGGCACAATCGAAGATCTATGTCTGTCACAGGTCGAGTCTGATAAGACCTTGAACATTAAGAGAGGTATTCTGTCACTGATTCAGAACAACATGGACGATATAACCAAGCCTCAGACTCTCAGCGAGGCAAGTACATTATTATATTCAATTAGTTGTATCGGATGAGTATATATCCTAGCATCTAGAAGCGTAAATACAATAATTATTATTATATTCATATAAAAGTAGACAGAAATACTTGTATACGATAATAATGATCTGTTCAATAGTGCAGGTCTTGTGAAATCAAATATCCCATTTAATAACAACAACACACATAACAATATTTCGTTTTCAGTCGGACGTTGCCGGAACCTGTGAAACCGAGTATTCCTCCCAGGACAAGGGCTGGTACAAACAGATCATCAAGAAGTCCAAGAACCTGTTGGGCTGTACAGAACGCCACAACGGAAACAGCGCTGTCCAGGGCATCCCATACCAGGCCAAATCGGTTAGTTATCGCTTTATTCACTGTAGCAGTTACGCATTGCATTGTCAGATATGGTATCTTATAATTAATATGGAAATGCTTTGGACTTACATATAAGTAAAACATTTTATTTGACCGATTTCAAAGAATTACTCGTTAATGTAAATGTACGATATAGTTGCTATCGTTCGATTTATTTCAACATTGCAAATTGAACAGGGAATCCAGAGTATTCCTATCGTAAAGAGCACACAGGAATGCGAACAAGAGATTGCGAAAGACACTGGCCGTTTGAATGTAGCCACCTGCCGTGAGAAACACGCTTTCGTTCCGTTCTCTCGCCAAGACAGTGGTGCAATCACCCACAGCACGCAAACTCTTACCTACGTCAAGGAATACGCTTCAAGGCCCAGAGCAGGTATAGTTGGACATGTTTCTCCTGTTTTTTTACTCTAGTATATTGTATAGCAAACCATTTCCCTACATTATCTTACCTTATCAATTGATCACTTTTCATTAAACAATATATTTATTGTTCTTTAGCTACGGTCCAATCTCGAACTTCTCTGAAGTTTGAACACTCCAACGGAAATGGTCTGTCTGCCATGGGTGATATTGAAAACAAACTGACGACTATTTGTGATGTGACTTCCAACGGTGTGACACCTGAGACGCCCAAGATGTTTACATCCCTTGTGCTGTCCATGAAGTCAATGTCTGCCATGGACATGAACGTCGTGTACAAGAAGATCAAAACCCTGAAACTCTGCTCAAGCAACAACAAGCGTGTTATGTACGTACTATACAAAGTATCACATTTGCTTTACTTAGCATCTACAGCTTTATGTCATAGAAATTTAAGCTTCATGTATTTTACAATACTATGGATCACATACTTTGTTAATATTTTTTTTAAATACTAGTTACCTTAAATTATATATCTTTGCATTAACAGTTTGGTAATATTTAATTGATAAATGTATTATTTCTCTCACAGCAAGTTCTTTATGGACGCCGTGCCAATGACGGGAACAACTGAGAGTGTGAAGTTCATGACCCAGTTGATTACCAGTGGAGATGTGTCTGGTATTGAGGCAGAAATGTGGATGACCTCCCTTGCCTTTTTACAGCAGCCTTCCGTCGCCATGCTGAACGAAGTAAAGGTAATGTAATAAAATATGTATAAGTATTGATTGGAAACGTTAAGGCTGTATTTGGTACCTATCAGTAAATCATATGATCTTCTTTTGAAAATATTTAGGTGGGATAAATATGCTTTAAATGATTCTAGGACTTGCTGAAAGTTGAAAATCTACAAGAAAAGGCAATGCTGTCCGTCAGCTCCCTCGTGCACAGTGTCTGCAGAAACAACCCGGCATGCGAAAACTACATTGAAGTAAAGAAGATCATTTCACTCCTTGAAAGCAAAATAGCTCCATCCTGCAGCATTTCCGGTGACTATAAAATGGTAAGTGAAGACTCCATAACTTACAAGTAGCGTACAGTTAATGTCGAAATTGTACTCTTAATGTGTATTGTGTACTGATTTACATAAATCTTACAACTTACATTGACTTACAGAGTCTGTTGGCACTCAGAGCGATTGGAAACGCTGGATTCGGCACAAACGCTATTTCCACACTCGAGAAGTGTTTCCGCCGCACTGAGAACCCAATCGAGATCCGTCTGTCAGCCATCGAAGCCTTCCGTCGCATTCCATGCTCCACTGATGTAAGCCTTTTTTCAAATATCTATTTATAGAGAAATACACCTCAATACGCTTGCGGTCACTTGTCAATTTATCACACAAACTGTCATTGAGCTGTTGAGCATTTTATGTATTTGTCTTTCTATTTTTAGAAGCCTATTCTCTTTGAGATTCTTGGCAATACAGAAGAAGATTCGGAAGTAAGAATCGCAGCATACAAGTCCATTATGGAATGTGCTTCAGACGAAACCATAAGCAAAGTCAAGATAGTGTTAAGCAAGGAGTCAGTCAACCAAGTTGGATCATACATTTGGTCTCACTTAACCAATCTTATGGAAACATCTGACCCACACAAGCAGTCCATTAGATCGATCCTTGAGGATGATACGCTGAAGCAAGAATTTAATATGGATAAGAGGAAGTTTTCCCGCAATTATGAAGGTTCCCTTTTCCTTGAAAAGATCAACACTGGAGCAACCGTTGAGGGAGATCTCATTTGGTCATCAAAATCCTTCATTCCGCGATCTGGCATGTTCAACCTTACCGTTGATTTGTTCGGCAATGCCATCAATTTGTTCGAAATTGGCGGACGCGTCGAAGGTCTGGAATATTTCTTGGAATCCTACTTCGGACCAAATGGTTATTTTAGTGAAAAAGAAGTAAAGTCTGCTGTAGACGAAACAGCCGTTGACCTTATCAAGGCAGACAAAGTCAGCCGTATTGATAAAAGGGTTTGTGTTGATTTTCTTCTTTTCGCCTTTAATACTTTTCGAAATGTAAAAATAATAGCGAGATGTTAATTTGAATTCTATTATTAATGGTAGTTATAACTTTATGATACACTGACGACTGGTTTTATTTTTGTTAGATGGAATCTGTAATGGACGATCTTCGTGGTTCTCTCTACATGCGCGTGTTTGGCAACGAGCTGCGCTATATGAACTTCAAAGGCCTCGACTCTCTGCTTTCTCAGAACAGCTTCAACTTTTTAGAAGTACTTATGAAACTCTCAAATGAAAACGATTACCAGTTCACCCACAGCACAATGTTTATTGATAGCACTATTGTCATCCCTACAAGTTCTGGATTCCCACTCAATCTAACTGTGAATGGATCAGCAACTATTGATATGAAAGCATCTGGAATGGTGGACGTTATGAAAATGGCGTCATCACCTAGGTCGCTGGACATTCATGGTATCATTCGACCAAGGTAAGTTGCCTAAATCTTGATCCTCCCAATAAATGTGTTTCATATGTCCTATCTGTCCGTCCTATTCTGAAAATTTATCTCAAACAGTAAAACATCGAACATGTCAAACGATAAGCGCACTACATAATGTCAGTAAATCTATTTGGTTATAGCGCAGCCGTTGTTGTGTCAAGTGTCATGGGAATCGACGTACTGTCAAACCAGGTCGGAGTGAAAATGATCTCAACACTTCACTCAAGCTCTGCAATTCAAGGAAAAATGTCTATAGTCGATGGATCCATTTTGACCGCAGAGTTCGATCTTCCAGACGAAAAGATGGACATCATTAGCGTGAAGTATGTTGCACATTACCATTAAATCCTCATTATTGATTTTAAGTGTGTACAAACAATAATAGTTTGGGCCTGTTTAACAAAACAAAACAACGATATAAATTGAAATATACATATACAGTTCATATTTGTAAAATTACATAAAATATATATACTTTTTTTATTTCCAGATCAGAGTTTTATACTATGCATCGTGAATCAGAGAGACTGCAGAAAATGATAACAAGCAATCGCCAGTCACATAGCGCGTGTTCTGGTCCGAACCTTGTCAAAGTCGCAGGCTTAGAGATTTGCGCTGAAATGAGCTTTCCAAACGCATCGCTTGTGGAAACTGCACCATATTTCCCAATCACTGGACCGATGAACGCTGGCATTACTCTTTACAAGAGAGATATAAAGATGACTGGGTACAAGCTTGAGGCCAGATCGACGCACGTAAGTATATTCCGTATATACATATATAAATACATACAGAGATTTGATTCGTTAACAGTAATGGTCAAAAGTAATTATTGGTTAAATATTGCCCACATATACACATGAAGAACTAATTTTGCAATGGCTGCTTGCTTTTTTTGTAGTTTTATCTTTTATTTAACTTATCCAAACTTTTACCAATGGCGATATTTTCGTGTGTGTTTAATGTTTGTTGTTTTTTAGCATTGTTGCTATTGTTTGGTGTTTGTTTTGTTCTGTTTTGGTCATTGTGCACGAAGACAAGAGTTTGGTTGAATTGTAGGCTATTGGGCATGACCTTGTATATTGTATTGTTTTATTACACGTACTTTATTTACATTTCTTGTTGTAGAACGCCAAGGAAAACATCGTTCGATTCGCCTTTTCAACACCTAACTCCAAAATTGACAGAGCATTGGGCGTTGACTTTAGTCTCAATAAGGAAGACGGAACATTTGACGCTAGCATAGCATCGCCTTGGAAGAAAGGAGACTTTAGAGGTTCGATCTTATAATTGATGAGTATTTTTAATAAAAACATAACTGAGTTGTTATTTATTTTTTAACGTTTTTTTGTGTTTTAGAAGTTAAGAAATAAACATATACTTTCGAAGCTATCGACAAAATCCCTATCAAAATGACATTATTTTATTTACATAGGTACGTTGGTCAATTCGAAATCTGAAATGGGTGTCAGCGGCAGAATGAACTGGGATAACACGCTACGCTTTAACGTCAATGCCAATCTTAAATTGGAAACGTCAGGCCCAGGAAGAATTATTAAACCTACAATCTCGATTGACATTCCTAACTTTAAATCCATCAATATGAAGGGATCAATGGAATATAGGCCTTGGACACTTTTGGATACACAAATGACTATTGCGGGATTGAGTGAATCACCTATCGTAATGAAATGTAAGCCACTTCGACAATTTAATTAATGTGTTATTTGTGTATGCTGTTTTGTGTGTTGTCCGTTGAGCGTTTATTATGTATAGGATAGATCACGAGTAGCCGTTTGATATGGAATTTATCAGCGAGCGTAGCGAGGTGATAATTCCATATGAAACGGCTACTCGTGATCTATCCGACTTAGACAACAGAAAGTGTATTGCTTGTTTTTTAGTCCGATACCATAGATTTGTATGTGAAAAATGTCAGGAAAGCACAGGAAACAAACATTTCTGTAGTATTAAGAACGTCCTTGTAACATAAGTAGGTGCACGATTTGCACGTAATTGACCAGTTGAAAATATCCGACAGAAAAACAGTTGTGTGTGAGATTTATGAAACACTTTTGCAGGCCTATGATTGGCCGGCTGGAGGTAGCTGTTGTCTAAGCTTTAATCTCTGTGCCTTTCAACAAATTCATAGTAAATCGATTGGCTGCTTGCAGTATTTCTGAAGCTTCTATCGTGTTGATGTTAAATTTGTAAAAATCGTGTGGTATTTTATCATCAGATAGCATAGCAAATTATTTTTGTATTTTTTATGCTTTTAGCGGAAATTTCCAATAAAGATAAAGGAATGAGATTTGATGCCACCCTTACAACTGGGCCTAAATCAACGTACACCCTATCCTCATCCCTCCAGAAAACGGTTTACAAGAAGAAAATTGTATACAAGCCTCAGATAAGCATTCGAACTCCATCTACTGAGGTGTTTGCTTTTGGTGGAACTTACACGAATGTTTTCGGAAACTCGATTGACCTGAACTTTGTCCTCGACAAAGTTGTTGCTAAACCAGTTTCATTATCAGGTAAATTTAACTAAACTCCATTTTTCAATCGTTTGTTGTCCAGTGCATTTTGCAGTGATTCATACCAGTGCAAGAATGATAGAGTAAGGGCTGTTGGCAATTATCCCTGTTTCAATGAAATGTTTACCAAACTGACACTACTGTGTCTTTGTTTTGTATGTATTTTATACATCCGACGGATCTATTTCAACATATTTTCACATGTGGTATTTATTGCAATTTCAGCTAAATGGAGGCTTAAGTCTTACAGACGAGGAAGGTCACTTAACTATGTTAATTTCGCTTTTGAATCGACACCAATGTACATAAAAACTAAAGGCAAGTTTGACAACAGGAACATGAAAACTTTGGCCGCCGATATTGACCTTACATACATCATCAAGGGCATTGCCCGGGACAACGTTAAATTTGCATCAAAATTGATGAATTGGAGTACGAAAACTCTGACGAAAGCAAGACTGTCAATGTGAGTAATATGTTTTTGTTTGAACTTTAACTATACATTAAAAGAAAACATCGAAGTTTAATTTAAGTGCCTATCGTTAGTCAGTATAAACAAAATTTAGTTTTAAGAAAAGAAAGATTAAACAGCTTATATATCTATGACTTGTTTAAACAGATATTAATTTAATTTAATTTTAAGACTTTCAAACACGCTGATTATAATGTCTTGTTTTAGGAATGCTGAATCGAAGAAAAACTCTGACCTCAATTTCAAACTTATTACCAACGTTAATCACAACAAGAGAACTTCTGGATTTGATGCAAGCATAAACTATGGACCAAACTTTAAGGATGCAGATAAACAGATAACCGTTGATGGTAAACTTGACAGAAGAATAAAAAGTTGGTCAATGGCGGCTGTTGACTTTTCTGGAAAAATGGAAATCGGAACGGTGAGTCGTCTTGAAATTTTGAAAACAATATTGGAAAGAATGTATATGCAATTGAAAGCCCTGCATTTAAAGTTCACTAATTGTTCACGATACTCATTTTTTTAAGTCAGTTTTGAATTTGTATTTTATATCTGGGCTTAGGTACATACTGATTGCTAATGACCTATAACTATATATGATTTACTGTTGCAGAATTTCAGACTTGTCTCAAAAGTAACACACTCCCACAACTCCAAGGCCTTGAACTCGACTGCTACTCTGCGACTTAACAAAAACGCCATGGAATCAAACCTTCAACTTCAGGATGAGTCAACAACATTGAAAAATCTGAACGGAATTTGGCGTATTGATATTCCAGGTAAAAAGATACTCATGACCCATGCACTTAAGCAGTCTTCCGAAAACAGTTATGATCTGTCATCAAAAGTTAAAGTTGGTCGCTCCGAAAATACATTCGACGCATCATGGAAAACCCCATCAGCTAAAGCCTTTACTGTCTCCTCTAATGTTCAGTTAGATAGTATGACACCTTTAAAACTTGAAGGCGATTTCAACTTAGACCCAGCGCAATACAAAATTGGTGGTGAGATCATGCGAGGATCTTCAAAATACTCTGCGCAGTTGTCATCTGAAAAGCTAACTGCAACTTCTGTTCGCTGCTTAGCCGATATAGTATACCCAACCAGGCACATCATTGGAAACTTTGAAAGCTCTATGGCAAACGGAAGAATCAGCAGTCGTTCTGATCTAAGATGGAATGCAGATCGTGATGATTCACAAAGGATAACCGTCAGTGGAAGTGGCCAATACCAGGACATGTCAAACATGGATGGATCGCTCACTGTCCAGTACTCAAGCCGAACCGTTTCTGTAAATGTCAAGCAAACTTACACTAACAAATATTTGTCACATATGGACCTGAAATGGGGTGTCAGCAATTCCGTATCTATTGATACAGTATTTGGCAGCATTGCCGCCCGGGATGGTCGGGACCTAATTGGCAGTGTAAAGCTTTCAACCCCAATCCAGCAACTCAAATCTGTCGAACTTTCCCTGAACCATAAAATAGCAACAACAAACTATAATACCCAGGTTGACCTAAAGTTTGATACCGATGATTCCATTTCTGCCGAACTGAAAGTTCAGAGGCCAATCAACATAAGAAATATCGATGCTGTGTTGATTGCGAAGGCTCCATCATATGGTTTGAAATCATCCCAGGCCAATTTGCAGCATTCCGTAACAGATGGTGTGTCAACAGTGGCCAAATTCAATTTCAACAAACAATTTTTGAACGCCGATATTCACCTTACTAACAACGGAAATGAAAACGACATCAATTTGAAAGGACAGCTCAATTTTAAATCATCAATGCAGAACATGGAGAAAGGATCCATCTTGTTGGAGCACAGCAACAATGGCCGAGATGTCAACACAAACGCACTTCTACAATACAACAATAAAGAATACGGGCTGAAAAGTACAATCACTGCAACAATGAATGGTATGAATATTGCAACTGATGGAAGCATTACGATTACTTTACCTTCTAATGGTGTATCCTTAACCTGGAATCACAGAAATACCAAAAGCAATATGCAATCTACATCGGAACTTATTCTTAACGGAAACCAATATTCACTTGACATTAAGAGCATTCATGACATGAGCTTGGCCTCAGGAAAGGTGCATAGTACATTGCAAATAAATACACCATATCGAGTGATGAAAGAAACCGTCCTGCAGATAATACATGAGCATAGGTCAGGCCATTTCGACTCTGTAGTAAATATTTCAAACGAAGGAATGACAATTGTTACTGTTGAAGGAAAGTACGAGCGATCGAATAACCAAGTAAAATCTAAATTCACAACATCTAATTCGCTTCTTGGGGATGATGTCTCTGTCATTTTAAATGCTGACTACTCCGCGAGTCCATCAAAGGCACATTTAGAATTGTCGATTTCCCCATCCAAGATTTACAGTATCGATGGAACGTACAGAAAAGAAACTTCAGGAGACATGGACATTTCAATAAGCGCGAATACTCCAAACAACCCAGCAGTCATATTATATGGATCACGCTTTGTCAAGAAAACAGGTATTGAATCGAAACTGCAACTACAGTACATGTCAGGCAAAAACATTCAACTGGATAGTTTCCATAATCCCAATGAAATTTCTCTCAAATTTTCTTCACCTTTCACAAGCGATTTTGCAACAAATGCAATGTACAAACGAACAGGAAACACCCTTACTACATCAGCAAAGATTGACGCTGAACCATTGTTGGGAGCATGGCTAGTATCAGCATCGTTTGATATCAACGAAAGATTATCTGGTAATGTAAAATTGACAACACCAATTGCAAGCGTGCCATATTCACAGATTACATTTGTAAGTTATATGGTAGACAATAAGAGACAGTCATCACTTTCAGTTGAATATTTACCCGGAAAAACAGTTCGACTCGATAGTAAGTATAGCTTTCAAAGTGTAAACGACTTGGCGATGTCTCTGGAATTTTCGTCACCATTTGACCAAATGCCATACGCCAGAGTTTCGATCAATCATGTTGGAGACCTTCGACGATTCTCAAACAACGGTGAAATTGAATATCAGCGAGGCAAAGTGATGTCAATAGAAACTCGATATTCGGGCGTTGAAACCAAAAGCGGATCTCTCATTATTCGGAGTCCATTTTATGAAGATATATCGGCTTCATTCAACTACGAGGGAAGTCTTCTTGACTTTAAAGCTGATGTTGACATGTCATGCACATCTAATGTCCATGTTGAATTAAAACACAAAGGCAACTTCAAAAACTTTGAATCCTCTAGCCATATCTTAGTCGATAATACAAAATATGGCGGAAGTCTAAACTTTAAATCAAGCCCAGGTGTAGAAGCCTCGTTAGCCATTGAAACACCAATTCGAAACGCCAGGTTTTCTGCCTCACACAAAGGCCCTTTGTTGTCGTTTTCAAACCAAATGGAACTTTCAGTAAGTGACATCGGCGTTTTCTCATCCGATTTCAATGTTGATCTTCTGTCGACAATCAACCTTTCGGCTATTGTAAAAACACCTATTAGAGGATTCAGTGATCTACGAGGATCCCTTACACATGAAGGCTACATCTCAAAGTTCCAAACTCAAATTGAATTGCAAAGAAATCAGGATATATATTTCGCTTCAACCAAGGTGAACACTGAGCCAGCATTTATTGCCGAAACTCTTCTGAAGACACCATACAAGGCATTAAGAGAAGCCCGTATTTCCATTTTACAGGAAGGTGTGATTAACAATTTCAAGTTTCATGGGGAAATGCAGCTTAACAAAGATATAACAGAACTTGATCTAAATGTAGACGCCACTAAGAAAATAGACGTCGACTTCACTCTGCGAAGTCCTTATACCGACACAATCAAAGCAACTTTCGATCATTGGGGTAAACTCTCGAGGTTCCAGAGCAAGCTTCGTGCAAGCGCAGGTAGCAAGCGCCTTATAGCAAATGCCAAATTCCAAATGCAGCCGACTGTTAATGCACTTTTCACAGTTAAATCACCTATTTCATGGCTGAAAAGTCACCAGCTGTCTCTTAAGCACTCTGGTACAGCCGACAGTTTCAAGTGCAATCTGCAGTACAAGTGCAATGGCGACACCTACATCGGTGATGCAACTTTCCAGAACTTGAACTCTCTTAAAGGTGAATTAACAGTTAAAGGACCTTCATTCAGTACGATAAAGGCATCTGTAAACCATGAAGGTAAAATTCAGAATTTCAAATCATCAGCAAGTGTTTCTATGGGAAAAGATGCAGTTGAAGCCAATATCAACATGAACACCGTCAACGGACTGAAGGGTGGCATTGCAGTCGCTACACCATTTTATGGTTATAAGAACATACAAACGGCCGTTGTTCATTCAGGTGACCTGCACAATTTCAAGAGTCATGGAGAATTTTCATTAAACAAAAAGTCAGGCACCATCGATATATCATTTGACTCAACCAATGGTATTAACGGAAAAGTGACAATGATTAACTCTTTTAATTCCCTTAAAGATCTAACGCTTACAGTTACTCATAATGGAGACATGAACAACTTCAATACAATTGTGCAATGTTCAAGCAATAAAAAAAGTTTGCTCGGAGAAGCTTCATTCAAGAACGGTATTTC
This sequence comes from Mya arenaria, assembly GCF_026914265.1. NCBI lineage: Eukaryota > Metazoa > Mollusca > Bivalvia > Myida > Myidae > Mya > Mya arenaria. The sequence continues at coordinate 13,353,582 of NC_069134.1, read as the reverse complement.
GAAATCAGGAAGCGTCTCACTTAAGTCAACACTACCTGGAATAGATAATTATGCTGCATCCTTCTCACACGAAGGGGACATGTCGAAATTCACTTCATCAGTCAACACAAACTGTCCCGGTGGAGCAACTGCGATTAACCTGGTCTTTGATTCGTCTAATGGCATACAAGCCAGATTGACTGGAGAAACACCTATGACGAAGAAGGCAGAAATTGTCATTAGTCATGTCCAGTCCGATACGTCGTCGAATTCTGATGTGTCTGTGAGGTATGACGGTGTTAAACAATTTGGACTTCAGTCTGATTTGACTATTCAACCAACAGTATCGGCCATTGTCTCAGTCATCACACCTCTTGAGGGATACGAATCTTCTGAACTTCAACTCCATCATAATGGCAATGCGAACGGGCTCAGATCAAATGCAGCAGTAAATGTTTTCGGAAAGCGATTTGAAACAGAAATTGAATTGACAACTTCACCGGACATACAAGGGTCTTTCAAAATCTCCTCTCCGCTTGCCGAGGAACTGGTAGGAAAATTCATTTACGAGGGTTCCATGAAAAACTTCAAGTCAAATATTGACATGACTTACGGCGGACGAAGTGGAATTAGTGTTGATATGTCATTCAACATTGAAGATCAATTTTCAGGTGATTTAAGAATAATTTCTCCACACATAAATAACTTGGAGACCAGCTTCACACATAAGGGTGATTTGACTGCTTTTGTAACTGACGCTCGAGTTATCTACGCTGGACAAAAGAGCACTTTGAGTATGGATGTAAAAACTTCTCCAACTGTTGTAGCAACATTTACCCTGACTACTCCAATGTCGAAAGACATGAAATTATCACTATCGCACACAGGACCTTGCTCAAACAGCCACACGTCTGCAAATGTCCAATATGGAACTGAGTCTCTCTTAAGCATTGACTCAAGAATTAATCACGAGCGTTCGATCAACGTTGGGATTACTATCACCTCAGTATTGCCTCAATTAAAGATTGTTTCCGTAAAAGTGACCCACGATGGCATTTATACAGATTTTGCATCGCACGCCGAGGTAACATACAACAAACAAAATCTCGTTGGAGATCTTTCCTTCAAACCTACATCAGGTTCATTTATATTAAAAACGCCGTTTTTCAAAGACATCACAGCTTCCTTTGACAGGGACAACGCAAATACCATGAACGGAAATTCTAATGTCAATGTTGCGTATGGCGTTACAACCTTGTTTGCCATTAAATTAGATGCTAATCTTCCTTACACATGGATTGTTCAAGTGCAAGTTCCAGTCAACGGATATGAAACATCAGAATTAACATACAGAAAAGAAGGTGAAGTTGGCGGACATTTTACGATTGATATAGCAGGACAACTGCATGGCGTAGAAGCATACATTTCCAAGTCCGATAAACTAGGAGCCGTAGTAAGCATTACGTCACCATCACTTCCATACATGTCTAGTAAAATTGAAATCTCTGGTACACTCAGTAGTCCAAAGTGTCATTTGGAAGGAACCTACATAACTAATACAGTTGAAGCCGACCTTGAGTTTAATACAAAAAATGGTATTTATGGAATTCTGAGTATTAAGACGCCTTTCACCGAGCCGATCGAGTTCGAATGTGAAATTGATGGGACACCGAGACAGTTCACCCTTGACTCGTCAGCAAAATATGGAAAGGAAATGCATAAATTGACGGGCTCTGTAAATACAATAGACACATATGAATGTCAGATCAATATCCGATCACCCAGAGTAATTCCGATTGCCGTTGGATTTAAACATGACGGGGAACTGACTAACTTCAAATCTCACGGTGAAGTTAAATTGGATAATGATAAACATAGCCTTGATGCCTGGTTGTCGATTATGAATGACGCCGAGGGATTCCTTAGCATTGAATCGCCAATGGTAGAACCCATTCAGGGTAAATTCTCCATAAATCTTGTTCCATTAACGTACAAGGTTGTTAGCGAAGTAAAGATCGGCGATAAAATTGGAAACATCGAAATAAGACAAACAGGGCCTTTAAGTGGAATAGCAAAACTATCAACAGAGTCAAAAACAATAATAGACAGTCAAGTTTCGCTTGGTACAAACCCTATTCGCGGAAGCATCACTTTAAAGAATCCATTTAAGAATATCTTTGCCTCTTATGCAGTTGACGGATCTGTACGAAATTTTAAAACCCAGGCTAAGTTCACCATTGGATCGACAGTGATGCTTGACAGCGAAGTAGCATTTCAGTCAAACCCAATTAATCTCGACCTTACTATAAAAAACCCAATACGAGATATCCAAGCCACTCTCTCAAAAAGCGGACCATGGACAAATTTTCAGTCAAGTGCTCAGCTCATCGTTGCATCCGAAACCATTTTAGATTCTGACCTCTCCGCAAACGTTAATCCTCTTCAAGGGTCTTTTAATTTCAAAACACCTGTCAAAACACTATCGGGATCCATTTTCGTTGACGGGACCTATGACCACTTTGACGTTAAGGGAGAACTAGCGGTGGATGGACAATCTAGCTTCATGAATATTCAGTTTAAGTCGGATGGTGGTATTTTGGGAAGTGCTAGTTTTGCAAAAGGAACCCAAGAAATATTTTCAAGCAAATTGTCTTTTGAAACTTCACCTCTGCGGGCAAGCCTTTCTTTGAAGTCCACGAATGAATATATTAAAACCCTGTCTGCATCATTTAGTCATAAAGGGAAAGTTCTTGACTTTGAAAACCAAGCAGAAATTACAATAAATGGAGAAAAAACAGAAGCGCATATGCTATTCAACATCGGGTCGAAATCTGAAATGAAAATCTCAGCTTCAAGTCCATATTTTCCTTCAATTGGATTGGGACTCGAATTTGTTGGCAATGCCCAAAAGTTCCAAAGTGCAATGGAATATTCTGTCGGCGAAAATACATTTTCCTTCGATTCCAGTGTTGACACAACCAATGGCATTGACACCTTTATGACAGTAAAGACACCATTTGAAGGTTACAAAACTGTAACATCTAAGTTGTCATATAATGGAATATTTCCTAACTCAGATGGCCTTATCCAAATTAAGACAGGAAGAAGGACACTCTTGACAGGTAACTTTCAATTATCTAATGTGAAAGGAATCTCTTTGAAAATTGTTTGTCAGTCAGTCCTTACACCAGCACTTCAGATTTCGTTCGACCACTCCGGAGATATGCAGAAATTCACAACTAGAGCTGAACTTCGTTTCAATGGCACTCCATTCACGACCGATATTTCTTTTCAATCGACACCGTACCCACAAGGTTCCTTTGCCGTCGTCACTCCGTATATGGAACCAGTAACTGGTTCCTTCAACGTGGAACCTCAGTTGAATGGAAATTCAATTAATATAAAAGCTACATTTAACGGCCAACCAAATTCTTTAGATACTAGCTTTTACTTTGGTAACGATATGGGTGCATCCTTTTCAATGAACTCACATGTAACTGGAACAATTCGAGGATCTGTCAGTTTAAATAGGGGCTACTCAAGCTATACAGGCAGTGTTAATATGGAAGCACTAGGAAAGAAAATGACACTCGACGGTAAACTGAATACAGAACGAGGAATTAAATCTAGCATTTCCATGACTTCTCCATATGGAAACAGTGAGGCAGAATTTGCATACAGTGGACAATATCCAAATGCCAAGGCCGATTTAACAGTTTCAATGCCTGGATATAAATTTTCTTTCAACAGTGAAATCCAGACTCAGCCCAAGCTATCCGCTACACTTGCCATATCTACACCATTCAGTGGATATGAAAACGTTGGAGGTAACATCCATTTTGCAAGCAACAACGACAGTGTGTCTTTTGATACACAAATAAATTATCTGACCGGAAAACAAATTGCTGCTTCGTTTGAGTCAACAATTTCGGGAAAAAATGTGCAGACAGTGGCAAAGCTTGAAACACCTTACACGGAAGACCTTAACATTGAATTAACTCTGACGGGACAACCAAGTCAATTCTCGAAATCGCTCGTTGTTTCAATGGGTGAAGACAACAATTTAATATCTACCGGAACTTTCTCCATCGGCATATCGTCCTTAAATCTAGATTATTCTCTTAAAACGACGTTTGCTGGATACGTAGATGACCAGCATATACAGGTTAAGTACGATGCCGATTTGCCGAATTTTAAAGCATCTGCTGATGCTAAAATACTTGGAAGTTTGTACTCGACTGAAGCTAGCTTGGACCTTTCAAATGAAATAAACGCATTGTTCAAACTTGATACACCATTCGAACACTTAAGTGACATTGCAGTCACATTTGAGCATTCGGGTACCTACAGGCGATTTACCACCAAGTCAACAGTACAAGCAAAAAATAAAAGTTTGTTTGAATCCAACCTCCAGTATTCTAATTACGGATGGCGAAGACTTTCAATGTCCTTAGACATGACAACACCATTTCAGGGCTGTGAATTTACCAAAGCTTCATATAGACATGCTTCTCTATCAGATGGCTTTGAGTGTGATGCAGACATATCCATTATGAATAAGGATATCAGTGGCACTTTGACAATTAATAATAACCCCCCAACAGCAACTGTTTCGTTTACCACACCGTTCGCCGGTTTTGAAAAGTTAGGTGCAGATGTCAAATATGTCATTGGAAAAGATTCAATAAACGGACAAGTTAATGTTGCCTACATGCAAGATAAGACACTTTCTGCGTCGATTGATATGAACAGCAACAGCCTTACATTTAAATTGTCCACCCCCTTCCAAGGGTATGAAAATCACGAAGTGCAACTGTCATACAATGGAGAAATGCGTAACTTCCAATCAACAGCTGCCTTTACATCATCTGCTGCTCCATCCATCAGGGCCCAGGCAAATCTGCGTTTGTTGTCGCTGCTGAATTTGGACGGCTCCGTAAGTCTTACCAGTCAGATTAGAAATTTCGAAAACATCAAAATAACCGTCACAAACGAAGAAAACAAAGGTAAATATACAACTAAGTCAGAAATAAGTTGGTCTTCTTCACAGTCCATTGTCCTTGATGGAACTCTAACTGACAATAGTCTTTCAACTACTGGAAACATAAATTTAAGAACACCTTTCGATATGGTTAGACAAGCGGGTGTTGATATCAAAATGGAAAAGAAACAAGGATTTATCTACTCTGGAAAGATATCCCCAGTTTTTAACGGAAAAACCACTTTAGCCGGTGATATTACTTTTAGCAGCGCTCAGAACAAGGCTTTGTCTGTAACAATGCGCTCTCCAATAACCTTTTCTGCAGACGTCAGTGGTAACATCGGACGAGTTTATCAAGGATCTGTTTCTTTTACAAACGATATTTTCGAAAAGAACACCGGATTGACACTAACCGGAACAATTGACCCAATCGCAAAGAGCGTGGTTGCTAAGTACAACTGTCCAACAATGCAGCTGGATTTGAACGGTTCTCTTAAGAAATCAATCCTAGTCATCAATACTAATCGCTATGGGTACGAGATATCCGAGTCGTTCGCAAAAATTATTCTTCCTACAAGAAGTCTTAAAGTAACCGGCAAAGTACAAAACGGGGCTACCGAAGGTTTCCTGTTTTGGGACGCAGACAAAGATGAAACAAAGAAAGTTGGATTCCGCTCCGAAATCAAATCTCAATCCGATTCGATGAAGGCTGACATGACAGTGATGTTGCCAAGCCTAGGAAAGGTAAACGTTTACAATCAAAGTAAATATTTTCTAGTTTTATATAATTACAATTTTGAATTAGGATTGACTAAGAATTTTATTATATTTCAAATGGTTTGATTCGCAACATTCTTGATATCAGGCACGTTATTGCAGTTTCAATTGCATACGGAGTCATTATTGTTTTATACTTGCAGGATCTTCAGATCGATTCCGAAATGATTCTGAACAGAGGGCGTATCATATTTGACGGAAAAACAGAACTAACCTATTCTAAAGATTCCCGAAAAAAAATCACAATTAACTCTCGTGTTGAGGACATATCTTCTTGGGATTCTAGAAATTACAGCTTTACATTCGGAATAAGTCACCCATACACTAGCGTCAATGTTGAGGTCGTTTCTCATGTGGGAAATTCAAACGAAAAAATGACAGGAGCAGTTGATGTCAAATACCTTACTGCAAGACGCGAGACTAAACAGTTCACAGTCAATGGAGAACTTGACAAAATCCGTAAAGGCGTCGAACTAAATGTAAGTATTTTATCAGATTTTTTTTCAAAAGAACCATTTTATTCATATAACAAGAACTGATTATATTTGAATTTAAACATTTTAAACTTCATAATTGTATAATGTTTGTCTTATATTTCTTTATTCTAAGATTGACACTCCAATGAAGAAGGTTGGAATCAACGGAAACATCCAGGCTGGATCCCCATATCGCCTTTCCTTGGTCAACAAATATGACAACAAAAAACCACTGAATACTATTGTTTCGTTTGATTCCGTTAAACGCAGCATCGACTTTCAGATGAACTACGATTTGGGTAAGGTTGAAAGTTAACTTCTTTCGATGCATCTGTATTGGACAAATGTATCGTTCCTTTCTAACGTTTTAATATAATGAAAGGTTATATCATAGAAGAATACAATTGTGAAAGTTTTAAAATGGATTTATTTTAATTGTCATTAGCAACATTTACGACTTTTCATTTCAGAAAACCCAACCAGTGAGCTTCATGTAAGCGCGAAGTACGTGAATAATTCTGCCATTGCAGCTGAATTGTACCATGTGATCAACAGACAGAGAATAAGTGACGGACTGCTTGCTTTACGTCTAAACAGCTCTCATCTTCTTCACAGCAGAATCCATTGGCGACCAGATATGATTGCTGATCTAAAAGTAAGTTTAACTTAATTGGAAAGTTGATTCCTTTCTATCTGTTTGTATATTGAATATTTATCTATGTAATTTGTACCTTTCTTATTCGCTATGAATTGAATTATTAAAGGAATACACAGCAAAGAAGTCTTCTACCTACAAACGCCAAGTCTCCAGCTTTGCTGATGCTGTAAGTGAGAGTATTAGCGCCGAACTTAGACAAAAGTCTAGTATCATCAATCGTTCTTTTATGGAGGAATCGGAACCGTTTGTTGCCACTGCCACTGAACAACTTGAGCGACTGGCCATCATGTATGAGCTCAATCAGTATCACATGCGTGATATCGTCGATGTAGTTCTAGCTGCTGCTGAAAAGACAAAGTATGTAAACCTACGTTGTTTATTTTAGTTTTCATTTAATATAACCGTTGTTAAGGATGCTAACATATTATGATCTTCAGCAATCGTGCAATGTAAATCATTTTGTGTTTGTCTTATAAATGTTTTGGTAAAAAAGTGAACACGTTGCATTCATCTTCATATCTTATTAGACTCAAACTACACGACATGTCTCTGGCGACCAGTGAGTGCATGAACAATCTGTCCGATGAACTGTCAAAGTCAATGGGAGTCTCCAAGGAAACGATCAAGGTTTGTCTACACTTTTTTAAATTTGAAAACGCATCATGTCATGATAATTAGCGGAATGTAGGGATGTACTAATTGTCACACCAAAATCATTTGAATAACAGTGTTGAAAATATTTTTGTAGAACATAATACTGGAGGTAGAGAAATCATCGGGGATGATCATGCAGTCTGCTGAGAATGTCTACAACATATACTCAGGTAAATGTTCGTTTGTTATATTGAAAGAAGCATTGTCTATATGTGGTTATATTTTGTCAGGTTGTGTAGGAGACCTCATTATTTTACCTAAGTTTAAAACAATGCGTTTGCTATATGAATAACACTATTGTATTTCAGGCCATGTTTACAACATCACCGCACCAGTTATGACCTCTGTGAACGACAAGTACAATACTTACGTTAACTATATGTCGCAAATGAGCAATGATCACATGACCAACATGGCTGACAAGTACACATCTGCAATTTATGGTGTAAATGACGCTATCAATACCAGAGTATCTCGCTTGTTGGCAAATAAACAAGTTGGTGGCGCCTACCAGCACGTAAGACACATTTGTTGCTTTCAGATGAATTTAAACATTGATAGATTTGCATTTAACATTTTTAGCTGGATTCGTTATTTCATTATTTATGTAATATTTACATGATTCGATATTTTTCAGGGTTACAATGCCTACAAATATTGGGAAATTAGAGAAAATGCAGAAATAATTGCACAAGCAATAATTGATTGGATTAAAGAAGAAATCGAGATAGAACTTTCAGATATTAAAGCCACACTCCTGAACCTTAAAAAGAGTACGATCACCGTTTATGACCCGAAACACGGTGAAATTCAAGCTGAAATCCATTTGCCGTTGCCAATCAAGACTTTAGATGCTGTTCCAGTAATAGAAATGGACATGTCAAAGACACAGAAGTACATTCCCAAAATGCCAAGTATCTCGCTGCCGTCATCTGATGTCTCAAAATGGCTGCCCCCTTATGAAGGTACATTGATAGTTAATTACATCTAGTTTACTCTCGTCTTTTAATAGTTTTAACTTTAGTAGCGTATCTTCTTTAAAATGTAAGAATACATGATTTATGTTGGTAATATTTACAGCCATCGCTACCATTGAGGGTGACACTATTACCACGTTCGATGGGCTGACCTACGACTTGACCAAGAGCTGCACTTTCCTCCTAGCTAAAGACAACGTCAACGGTAATTTCACAGTGGTCCTCAACAAGGAAAACAACAATAAAACCCTGGTTATTATCGCTGACGGGAAGGCCATTGAGCTCTTAGCCGATGGACAGGTGTGTGTTTGTGTGTTTGTTAATTTGCTTATCTCTTATGTTAGGAACATAAGCTGCAATTACTGCAATGATGCCAGTAAGTTTAGCATGTAACATAACACAAGATCTTTAAAGCTTTTTAGCGATGAAAATATGAACATTGTTATCTGATATGTACATTGAATTGAGACATGTGACTTCACCACTCTTGTTGTCAAACACTATTATCATCGACGAAACTACGAGCGGTGATCTTACTTTGCTTCCTTTTAATTCAGAGTCCGATACGCCTACCACTTGGCTTTCACCACATACTGAAAACTCACTAGAAACATCCTTATTTGGAATTTAGGTTTTCTTTTTTTCTTTATTGCACGTTCTCTATCCAATCCACAGATCAAGGTTGATCGGCAGCTAACTGCATTACCAGCGGTCTTTAGAGACACAACGATGACGTCACTAAATGGCCACGTGAAAATCAATGTTGCTGGCCATCTTGACGTTGACTACGTGAAAGAGCTCGACTCGTACACTATTGTGATGAACGGCTTCTACTTCGGAAAGACAAACGGACTCCTCGGTAGCTATGACAACGAGCCCTACAACGACATGATGACGTCGTTTGGAAAGCCAAGTGACAATGCTGACCGCTTTGTGAAGACCTGGGAAGTTGGCACTGGCAAATGCCGCTGAGCTTAGACGTTCTCTAGGACCCAACTGCCAAAACCAAATGGACATACTTTGTGATTTTACTGTGATTGACTCTCAACTTTAAACTGACAGAATTTAAAAAAAACGTTTTTCTTTTCAACGTTATTTTATAGTAAAGTATAATGTATTTCAATTTTCAAGATCATGTATTTGCTTTTAATAACAAACATATTAATAATTTTATAACTGTACTTTTTAAAACTTTTAACTGAAAGATATTGTAGTATTTTATAAGCAAACACAAAAATCAACTGCTGTACAATTAAACACTGAATAAATAATCAAAGCATCATTTGTACTTAAATGTATTATTTCCTCTCTGTTGGGGGACATTTTAAAGTTGTCCACAATTCGCAAACATTTTTTCCGGTATATTGTTGCGTAAGTGTGACATTATACAATCAAATATAATTGTAGATGGAATAGGAATCCTTATAATTTGGGACAGAGATATAACATTGTTTAATGTTTTCGCATTGAGTAAGGTTCTGGTCGACCTCTTTCTTAGCTTGCGTTTAAATGTATGTTGAACTTAGGCAGTGTGTCATTCAACAACGTCACAGTTTGTATGGCTGCTGGTCTTGCCACTGAAGTATCCATTGTTCTACAAGATTTCTTCATGGCTCAGTAATAAAAGCTTAACAGACACTCAGCGAGAGAATCATACCGTCACAAAAAAATAAATTCAGATACCGCCTATAAGCGGTCAGTGACAACATTAACAAAATAATAATCGACAAAATATATGAACGGCGAAAATTACACTAATATTTTGACACGTATCTTTCCTATGACGTCTTAGAGGTTGACAGGACAATTGTTACTAGTTGAAGATCAGCAACAACACATTGTTAGGTTAAAACACATTTAACTGCTACTAATTCTGAATATGAACGAAGGGGAATGGAACGTGCTTACGGTAAAATATAAACGCTTTGATCGGATATACTTGCATTGTTGACTACTGACCTTGTCCCTGAAATTGTCCTTGTACTATTGAATTATAAAGCTAAACTCTTATCATTGAAATAAGCATTAGTAAACCAAAACAACTTGAAACAAAGGAAGCACACAATGCTGGTAATTTATAAATTTACAATTTTGCACGATATTTCTCTCATCATTAAATGTGCAGACGACCACCCATGATTCTTTCAGAAAATGAACAAAAATAAATGATCCTTATTCCCCGCGTATAAGCCAATGTCTAAATGCATTTTCTGTAAAACGATATTTGCTAATTAGCACAATACCTTTGGCAATTTATATTTCAACGCATAAACTTAAAGGCTAAGACATACATTTATACATATAATAATTATGATATTCAATTATTTTTTCGTCGGATTTCAGCTTAGACCAATTGGATTACAAATTTCTTTTTCACAGGATGAAAAGTTATGCTTGTAATTATCAAAATAATATTGTAAAATAAAGTTGAACACCGTTAATCCGAAATCGTAGGGACCCAAAACATTATTTCGAAGAATCGATAGTTCGGATGAACACTTTTCAGAAAATGACAGCGTTCGCGAATTATATATGACGTGGAATATTAAGTCGTGAAGATTGCAATGTCGGTTTGACGTTACCAAGACGATGCATTCGGTTTAAGTGATCTTTCGTATACATGTTCGTTGAATTATTGTTTAATAAAGCGATAACAAGTAATTCATCATTATTTTTCTTTATTAAAACAACATTAAACATTTAAAACAAAATGACAGCACATATATGCAAATTGTTTCCTCCCGGATAGGTTACCGGGCCATTAACCAGATTGCTTGGTAGCGTTTCGAGTGAGCAGTGCGGCATTCAAACCTGATGAGATATTTTCGAATGATATTCTGGTTGTGTTATCCAGCAATTATATACACACTTCATCACCGAAATAAATCACTGATTTTCTGACAACGATGTTTGTAAAGTATGCGATCTCAATGTCATTCTTTAACAAGCCCCAATTGTGCTCCATTGTCACTTTAATTCGATGCTCGAGTGTATTCGTAGTATGGTGTGAAAAATGATGAGATGATCGAGTTCAAAATAAGGATAGATAAATAGGTGTGAAATATCAAATCAGGACCGTAATTTTGGATTAAAGGTTAAACATTTTGTTGAACAAAAAAGGAGAAATATCGGGACGGAAATGTTTTCGAAATAACGATAATTTCTGAAAAACGGTGTTCGGAATAGCGGTGTTCAACTGTAAATAAATCTGAAAACCCAAATTATGCTTTAGTACAAAAATAACTTAACCCAACAAAAACGTTTAAGTATAGGAAGAATAAAACCGTTAAATACGGTTAAAGTGCAGCTATAAATAATACAGTTAGTACAAAAATTTCAATTTGGAACTTCAAATATTAGTAAGTTTTGTGAGTCTCACCTAATTATGAATGAAAACTATATAATCGAGTTCAATATATATGTATAGTCAGTCAACTGTATATGTAGTGGTAGGCCATTGTGCACATGTCTCAGAACACCTCTTCAAACACATTATCTGATTAAAATGTTACCCATAATGTGGTTGAGAGAGCTATTATGAACTTGAATATAAATCATGAACTGCTAATAAGACAAAATCCTCGCCATGAACAACACGTCTGGAGTAACGCAAGATGCAGCGCCTGAAAGAAAACAAACATACATATGTAATTTTGCGTTTAAACTTAGTTAGAGTTATAAAAGTCAAACAGTTTTCACTGAGGCATTGGCGAACATGTGAGGAATTTCACATTTTAGAAAACATTAGTATGACATTAGATGGAATACTCTATTTTTCTACATTATAAGATATTTAAAAGTTTATCTTGTTTTGAATTATTTGCATTTAAAGACAATCTTCCTGTTCACGCTTAGGCATTTGCTTATTTATAATGAACACATTTTTTATAGCCGACGGGAAGCGACAGTGCGGAAGCTGCGTCAGCATCTCTAGGACACTTTCAAGATCGCCCGTGAGTTAGCGGACAACATTCGGTTTGAGAGGGTTTACCAGGTTCCCCAAATGCGGGCAAGACCAGAAATATAATTGCAAAGTTTACTTTTTTCAAAGACCGGGAAAGGATCGTAAATCATGGAAGCAGCTTGATTGGACCCAGTTCCGAGTTTTTGAACAATTCGCCCCTCCCCGATGTCATCCAGAAGAGAAAGAAGCTGTGAGGGCATAGGGACACGACGGAGGTGAGATTTCTATCCTGTCGTGGAACAAAACTGGTTTAACCTATTGTAAAAAAAAACAATACTGATTTTACTGATTTGTTAAGCTCATTTGATATTTGTTTTTTATATGAAACTTGGACAAATTCATCTAGTAACGTTAATTTAAGCGGTTACAGTTCGTATAATTTTTACAGAAAATTTCAACACATAAACGCCCGTAAAAATAGCGGTGGTATTGTTATTTACTTTAAAGACCATCTAGTAAACGGCATTCAAATTGTAAAAAATCATTATGATAGCATTATCTGGTTAAAACTAGATCGTAAGTTCATTAATACTGAGGAAGATGTGTATATCTTATATATGGGGCGAAGGTTCGCCAGTTTATAATACATTTAACGTAGATCTTTTTGAAATCCTAGAAAATGACATCACATAGATTTCTGAAATTGGTAAAATATTTTTATCTGTTGATTTTAATAGCCGTGTCGGCAACAAATGCGATTTTATTACACATGATAATGTTAATACTGTTCTTGATAACCTGATTATGCATCTGTTAGGGCCTCTGTTGAAAATGTACATAACAGTCATGTGATTAAATTTCTTTGTAAATCAACTTGTATTCGCATTATAAATGGTAGAAATGGTAACAAACATACTTTTTATTCGCATAACGGATCTTCTGTAATTGCTTACTTACTGACCCATGAATGTAACTTTTCAATGATATCCAACTTTACTATTGGCGATTTTAATGAATGGAGCGATCACGCCCCAATACATTTTTCATTATATTGTAATAATTTTTCGACTAGTTACAAGACATACACTGAGTCTAAATTTAAATGGGATAATACTCTACGTGGACAATTTCGCAATGGGATTATTACAAAATTACCTGTTTTCGATGATATTGTTGACAATATAAACTGTTCAAATAGATTTCAATTAATGATGTTTTAGATAGATTTACGGCTACAATCTGCAGTGTCGCGGATCCGTTATTTTCTAAACGTTTTACTCACAGTAACAAACCATTGTTTGATATTGATAGTTGTACGGAAAATGCTGATTGGTTTTATAACAAATGTGTAAATGCACGACAATTATACCAAAAAGCTTTACATATTTTTAATCCGAATAAAACTGATATTAATAGTGTTACTCAGTGTGCACAAAAGAAGTCTTATAAAGATTTACTTCGTAAAATAAACCTTTGCTTATCGTCAAAAAAAGAAGGATATTGAGAATTTAAGGGAAAACAAACCTAAAGAATTTTGGAAATTTTAAATCAAATAATAAAGTTGACAATTGTTATATCCCTTTGGAAGATTTTAAAACATTTTTTGAAAATCTTAGCCATAATACGTTTGATTGCAATAGCGATGAGGCTGAGCAGTTTTGATGAAGATAACTATACATTTATAGAGTTAGACCAACCTATTTCTGTTATTGAAGTTTGTAGCGCAATACAGCATTTAAAACGTAATAAATCGGCTGGTAGCGACTGTATATTAAATGGGTACTTTATTGAATGCGTTGACATATTAACAAGCCACTTTTGTGATGTATTTAATAGCATTTTAGTGTCTGTTTTTTTCGGAAAAGAGACAGAAGGTGCCATTATTCCTCTCCATAAAAAGGTTCTGTTAATGATGTCAATAATTACAGAGGAATTACACTTGTTAGTTGTTTTTCAAAAGTACAACAATTTTAAATAAGCGCATCAAGTTATTTTGTGAAGCTAATGCCACTATTTCGGATGCACAATTCGGATTTCGAAAAGGTTGCTCAACGGTTGACGCAATTTATATTTAAATGTCTATTGTGCAAAAATATATTAATGATAATAACAGATTATATGTTATTTATGTCGACATGTTGAAGTGTTTTGATAGTATTTATCGCAATGCTCTATGGCTTAAATTGTATAACTCTGGTATAAAAGGTATACTACTTTGAATAGTGAAAGATATGTATGAAAATGTTAAATCTTGTGTGAAATCATGTACATCTTACTTTGAAAACTTTAGTTATGCCGTTGGCCTGCGCCAGTGGGAGGTTATATCCCCGATTCTTTTTCCCTGTTTGTAGAGGACTTAGAACTATATATACAAGATAGCATCACTTCCGGTTTAAGTATTAATGATACTGTATTGATTATGTTGCTGTTTGCTGATGATATGGCCATTTTAGGGCAATCGCCCGAAGAAGTCCAAAACCATTTAAACACTCTTTACTCGTATTGCAAAGCATGGGGGTTATATGTAAATACATCAAAGACATATAATGCCCATAATATCGATGTTGTTGACAACCTTTTTTTTTTTTTAGGGTTTTTAGAATTTTAATAAATTTGTCATTATGTCGATACAACACAATAGTTCACATAACAATGAATACAAATGACTACAAAAACTATCACAAAAATAATTTTCCTGTCATTATATTATTCTTACCACTTTCGAACAATCACCATGTTATCCATACCCTCGATAAAAACCCTCGCTAGTTCATTTGTAACACCGTTGGTGAAAATAACCAACAAGCTTATGTACACAGTTTTTGATAAAATAATTTAACAGCACTGAGCAATGCAAGCATTCAAATAACACACATCAATTGATCTCGCTGCGATGAGTTTATCAATTTATTACAAATACAATCACAGATATTTTTTCAGCATATTTTAATGAAATGTCACTGTTCATTACAATATGTAGATTCTGAACTGGTGAATGGAATGCAGATGTCTAAGATCTTAAAAATGTGTAAAGTTTGAGACTTAATACAAGGTCGGAACTAAAATACATCTCAAAATGTAAGACCCTTGAGATGTTTTCTGCAGTATTAGAAGTAAGTCAATTGAACACACTAACATTTGGGTGTCTGACTTTCCTTGTTAATTTGAATATCCTAAGTTCTCCCATTTTATAACTCATCGTGCTCCTCTTCCCCAGTGGGAATGGCACCACATGCACCCTGCTAAAGTTTGCTAATGATTGGCTGAACAGTTTCATCCAGTTCTTTCTTCTGTTCCTTGTATTCCTCAGTGTCAGCCTCAGGGTTGGATTCAAGCCACTTAATCTTCTCATCAAGATGTTGTTGATAACTTTAATTTTTTAGGTACTGTGATAAATTACACTGGAAGTGTTGCATTGAATCAAGAGCATTTGGTTGGAAAAGCCCTTAAGGCCATGAATACTTTATATAAGTAAAAACAATACGACCTTAAACCTAAAATATTTTGTCAATTATTTAATTCTTTTGTTGACTCAATATTGAATTATGCCTGTGAAATTTGGGGTTTTAGTAAGTCAAAAGACATTTAAAATTTTGTAAGCGATTATTACATGTTAAAATGAACACATGTAATGCTACAGTGTATGGAGAATTAGGTAGATATCCTCTATACATTAATAGATATGTTAGAATTATTAGATACTGGTTTGAGATTTGCAACAGTAATAACATTATAATAAAGTCCGTGTATAAACAGGCCATTGATGACTGTAATAAGGGCTGTATTAACTCGGTTTCTAAGTTAAAAAACTGTTAAATGATTATGGTTTTGCATATGTATTTAATAACCCAAATATTGTTCATGTTAATGTATTTATAAACGAATTTAAATGTAGAATTATGAATACATTTAAACAAGAAGGGTATGATAATATTAGTAACAGTTCTGTTTTGGATATGTATAGAATTTTTAAAACTTCCTTTGATTATGAAATATATTTAGATTTAGTTCCAAAGAATTTACGTTTATACTTTGTTAGATTGATAGTTTCTGCACACCCGTTAAGAATACAAACAGGATGTTATGCACGTAATAATATACCTCGTAACGAACGATATTGTTTATGTTGTAATAGTAGGGACATAGAGGATGAATATCACCTCATATGTATATGTCCATGTTATCGTCAGTTAAGTGTAACTTATATAAAACGATGATATTATGTTAATCCATCTATATTCAAATCATCAATTATTGGTATCATGTGATAAAAAGGAAGTAATAATTGTTTGTAAATATATTAAAGAAGCATTTGTTAAACGCAACTCACCTATACATAATTTAACTTAAAATAGTAGTTATGAAACATTCCCTCACTGCCAAAGTTAACATAATAATTATTTTGTATTCAATTTACATAATATATTTGCTTATATTCTGTCTCAGGACAGGCGAGAAGAACGTGAAGGATGACTTTCGGTTACATCTGATGACATCGGCTTCCTACTGGGCTTTAGAGGGGCTCACCACGTGGGTCAAGGTCGTATAACCGAGTGACTAGGTCACGTCGTCAGGAATCTGACGATGAAATGCGTTGCGTATGATACTTGTTTGTGTTATATGAATAACAACGACACAAATAAGTAAACAATCTTAAGCTCTCTCAACATAGATGAACTACGTATTTCTTCCTTACACGTTTCCTAACATTTCTATATGTTATCTGTTTAATGCAAACCTCTCTCTTAGAGTTTGAAGAATGCTTGTTTATGCAATCCTTACTTTCAATCGACTTATTATCCAAAACGTAACGAAAATCAAATATAAATAAATGTTCTAAGGTCACGACTTTTGTAGTTAATGGGATGACTGTGTTGTGTAAAAAAGACACAACGTTTTGATGCCTGATTAGCAAGTGTTATCAGATGTACATCATCAGTGTATGATAAACAATGCATACAATAGAGTTTATGATCAAAGGGAAGTAATTCAATTTAACTAATTGTCTGTTGTAGTATTTTGAGTGGTGTGGGCCATAGAAAACCCAACTGTTATTCTTAATAAATACATTCAAAGAATCAAGTTTACGACAATTTCATTTTAGATAGAAAATTTGAGTTCTCCAGTAAATTTAAGAGACAATTTATTTCAATTCACACAATTTGTTTATGAAATTCTTGAAGCTTGAAATGGTAATGGTAAAATTAAATTTATTTTAATCTAGGGCAAAGGTACTACCGTATGTCTTTTTCACAGCACAAATTAATCAGATACTATGGAAATTACAATATTTGAATATTCACCCAAATACTGTAGCAGAATCACTGTTTTTAATGTGTGTTTCTAATTTCAGTAGTCAAGGGGCTCAGATTGTGTGACATTATCATTTTAAGCATTGTCACTATCATCTGT
Source organism: Mya arenaria (assembly GCF_026914265.1). Taxonomy (NCBI): domain Eukaryota; kingdom Metazoa; phylum Mollusca; class Bivalvia; order Myida; family Myidae; genus Mya; species Mya arenaria. The sequence continues at coordinate 13,335,764 of NC_069134.1, read as the reverse complement.
TGTTTTGCTGTTGCAATGCTGGGAAAGTCATTGGTTGTGATGCATTTGAACCTTTGGGTGACAATTTCTGGTGTTTGCGATGATATACCAGTATTTGATAGTTTTTGATTAGATAGTTCTTGATCAGAAATGTTCGAACTGTATGACATGGTATAATGCGTGTGATGTGTGCGCACTCTTTTGCAAATTGATTAAACTCTTCGCTATGGTATGATCCGGCATTATCAGCTGTAACTTTATGAGGGATACCAAATGATGATGCACAGATAAATTTTATCTCCCACCTCAGATAAGTAGATCCAAATATTCGACCATGCTAGGAATTCTTATCTTCCCCACAGGCAAAACTAAAAGAAGTACCCGTATGGAACTCCTTTTTTAATGTCATCACACAATAACCTCCCTTGTTGAAGTCCGTCGTCTGTAGCATCATAGAAACCTTGTAATGTGGCAATATTTAGAAACCTAAAAGACGAAAAAACATAATTATTTCTCACTTCAAATGGCACCATAAAAGGTTATCACGCTCCATTGAAGAAAAATATGCTGCACTCTACGCAGAACTATTTCAAGAACGATTTGACTATTAACATCTAAATCTCTGCGCGCATATACATGACAACCACGAATTATCACAAATCTATACGCATTTATTTCACTACGCACACAAATGTTCAAATGAAAAAATACAATTTTACTTTATTTTGTTTAACTGAGGTGGGAGTATAAAGTATATACTATAACCGCTCATGTAAGATAGGCTCATATTAACCCTCGCGCAGGGTGTTCTGCGGAAACTCGGTAAACCTCGTTTCCGTAAAACACCCTAAGCTCGGGTTTGGATGAACCAATCTTAAACTCTCGGTCATGGAAGATACTTATAATCTTGTTATGACAGTATTTGACCTGAGATTTGTTAGTCGATCAAACAAAATAATATTGAATACTGGTCTGCTGCTAAGATAGTGTCAGTGCAGTGAAATAATTATGTCAGTGGCAAGGACTGTCCAGGGTTGATCCCGAACGGTGTTCTGAAACATAGGCTGTTTGCGTTAGTATTTTTGTTCTCAAAAAATACTGGACAATAGAGAATCTGATCCTTATTGTGTGTTGTAATTTTAGGCGATAAATGTTGGATTTGAAATCATCATCTTTTCCATTGTACTCATAAGGCAGTGTCGTAGCTGAACGATAGATTAAGACTATCAAACGCATGTGCACAAAATAAAAAACGGAGAAAAGAAATTAATACATTCTAGAGTATTATAAATCACCAAATTCATGCGGTAGGAGCAAAACATTTATTGTCGTTTTGTCGTTTTTCAGCCACAGCCAAGACCACTTGAGCTTGCGTCTACCTGTTGTATTGAGTTTGCATTGGTATTAAACTATGTCTGTACTAAACAAGGCTGTGAAGTGATCTTGATATTTTGCAAGGTATATTTTCATTATACGCTTTCAAGCGGAAAAAAGCACATTCTTCAGCGGACTTCTGAATGAACTGGCCATCTCTACAATATTTGGTGCAAATGGTTGAAGGTAGTTTGGTAGATTTTATTTAATAATTTGGCCTTTTGTGGGTATATCTAAGTCAATGCAGTTTCAGTAAATATAATTTTAGACCTTCATTTTTCGTTTTGTCAGCGTTTAACTTGATTCCCTTTTCGACATCTTTGCATTAGCATGTCGGGGTTTGCGTCGGGTTCCGTTCTGTCTGAGCCGAAACTGATCCCCGGAAGACCTTCTAAAAGTATGTCCTTCTTGTCCGTATAGTAGACGTAGAAAGCGGTACTTAAAATGAATAGTAAGAAAACAGTCGCCCATGTTAGGTATGGTAAAATCTCCTCTAGTAACATTGAGGGATAGTGCCGTCTGAGCAACGCTACGATAAGATTTTAGTTTTTCTTATAAATATTGTTACTTATGCATTGGCATTGTCTTTACTCTTTTGAGCTTTTGATTGGTGTAGCGTCGGGTTTCAGATGAACGTCACATGCACCTGATAACTTACCTAAATCAGTTAATACATAATTGTGGTTTAACATTATTTGTTATTTTGTGCATGGCTCAGGATTAGGGGCACTAATTTCAATAGGCTGAGTTCCAGACGACATGTACCTAAATTTAACATGGGACGTGATGATGTATCAACACGGTAAAAATTAACACAATATGTTATATATATTGTTTGTGATTTGCATGTTAATTTGACCTTGAGCTTAGATCCAATGTTTGTCGTGAGTGGTTTGTTACAATTACCAATGCGACCTATAACCACAAGTGTCTTTATTGCAACCTTTGATATGATATTGATTTGGGCTGCCGAATTCAGTTTAAAAGTAACTGGTTTCGGTCCATCAGCAACATTCGAAAATACCTTCGATTTATTTCGTTCAGCTGTATAGTGTCTTCGAAATATTCATTTGTGTAAGCTGAATCTGAATTGCTAACACTGTAATATTGGTCAAGAAACAAGTAATTTACCTGATAAGCTTTTTGTTTACGTTTCTTTGCTCTGCATACCGCACTGAATGTTGTTTTTTTGCAGTAATAGCACTTCTTCCCCTTCGCTGGACATGTTGCACCAAACCCATATTGATTATCGCAGTTTGGACTCCTTCTTGTACAATACTGGTTATAGGTGCTCCTCGTATGACTAGTCTACTACAATCTTTGTTTTGTGTGTGTGTGTGTGTGGGGGGGGTATGTTTTTATAACAAACAAATAAGATTTTATTCTATATTCCCACAGAAATGTTTTGCTACAAATTGTTCATATACAATCAATAATTCCTTCAATGTTTTTGGTTAGGGAGTTTTGTTTCATTATTATTAGTAATTGAGTAAATGTTTTGCCATGTTTTACCATCTTATTTAGATGGATTTTTGCCCATTCAATTCTACTTAAAATTATAATTACCCCTGTAATTATTATTGTAATATACTTCAGTGCAACATTATTGGTATGTGATCATTTTTATTTACTTTCTGTTTGTAACATATTATTCAAAGCGTTTATGTACTTGATCTCAAATGCATTGTAGCTTTATTTAAATTAGATAAGAAGAAAAACTCCAAACTTCGATATAAAATATATAGTACTGCATTATATATAATGTATACACTATTATTGTAGATGGTTGTGAATATACTAAATAAATTGCTAACAGCAACAGAACTGCTTGTTATTAAAATATTTCATTAACATATACGAAAAACATTTCCCTTTTTTCTTCTAATATGTTTCACTTAGTCATTTAGTGAGCTTAAAAGTGTCCGACAATAACACTTCAAGCCCGTAGAGGCAGCGCTTTAGTTCATATTATATGTGATACTCTGTTGAGATGATGTGATAATGATAATATATGTGATATTCTGTTGAGATGATATGATAATATGCAATATATGTGATATTCTGTTGCGATGATGTGATAATATGTAATATATGTGATATTCTGTAGAGATGATGTGATAATATGTAATATATGTGATATTCTGTTGAGATGATGTGATAATATGTAATATATGTGATACTGTAACCTTCATGTTCATATTTTAGTGCAATGTTTTGAAATTATTGACTATGTTCAAATGTTTCCTGATTGTAATGATTTGATTTTGACAAAAAATCCAAGTTACATGTTAAGATATCGAATCACCTACAATAAAAGTTATTTCTTCATTGCAAGTTCCAACTGTAGTTGCCGTTCACCTTCTCTGTATTTGTATTTGTAGTAGCTTTGTCTTGAAATGTATTTTTGACCACATTTACCTGAGTATGTTTTTGCTGAGCAGAATTTTATAATGTTGTAAATAAATCTAGATCATGGAAAGTTATTTATGTGATCAGTTGATTTATTGATAAGAATATAAGTCTTATTAGTAAACAATTTTTTATACTGTCATAGTACAAAAATTCATTAAATGATTAGAATTATTTTTATTTCATTTCCATCTAATTATTTGAAACATTGGGCATCTAATTTTTCAGAAAAATAACATTCATATCGGTATTGGCAGCGTACAATAGTTACGCTATGAGAGTCGGTGTCAAGCTTCATGCAAAGTCGGTTGTGCTACATCATAGTTGCAGATGACGTCATTATTTACTATCAGCATCATAACATACATGTACAACTGTACTGCTTCATTATACAACACTTCATACTTTTATGACAGCATCGTTACATACAACTTCTCTGCTACGTTATACACAGCTGTATCGATCAGGCCATTAGAATGATATTGGCCTTCTGTCCATTAAATTTTTATGACCACTTGTAATTCCCTATTCTCTTAATTAATTTGAATTGAATCTTGAGTAAAATGTTCATCTCATGAATATTATGTACAGAACCATTGATTCGGCTAGTTGATTCCTAGTCTGCTACATATCTACCTAACCACCTACTGGGAGTTTGATGAAATGTATGCAAAATGTTCAGATGGAAGAGACGATTCAGCAAATCAGTCTCAATTTCACAACATAGGGTCAAATATTCATTAACTTTATGTCTGCTTCATATCTGCTGAACCTCTTGAAGAATTTAGATGTAACTTGGAAAAAGGTTCACTTGTTTGTGCAGAACTTAGCAAGAGTTTAAACTTAAAGCTGCTCTCCCACAGATTGACCATTTTGCATAAATATCTAGAAGAATTTTAACGTTACTTTTGAAAATTGATGGTTAAAGGCTAAGTGTTCATAATTCGTATATTTCACGTTCAATACCTGCAGCTGTCAATCTGTTTTTTATTGGGATACAGCCAAAATGATTAGCAATTAATTGCCTACTAATTTGAACAACAAATGTACATTAATTGCCTTTCATGCTTTTATCTATATGACTGACCATTTCCAAATTATAACACAGCAAAATCATGAGTGTAAAAACCCAAGAACAAACAAGTACGATTACTCTTATGCAGAATTTGTTATTGTAATTTGATGGTTACTACTACTTGATTTTCATATGAATTGTTTAAAGTCTTTAAAAATTCTTAATATGACAAGTGATCAAGCACCATTTCATCAGAGATACAATTTTATTTCAATTACATATACAACAATGCAACTACATGCACATGACTTGATCTTCTAAATCATATTCATAAAGATCTGTATAGTCACTGTCATCACCTTCCATACAATCACCAGAATCGGTGTCATCAGTGTCAGAGTCCTTTTTCGTGAAACGATGTGCAAGGCGCATAAACCTCTCTGATGAGCAATCGATGCTTCCGCAGTTGCAAACACAATATCGCAACAACTGTGAGATACCACAGAAGCATGATTTACAAGTGTGTAATTGGTTAACAACACATCCGTTCTACACCTCTTGTCATTAAGAGCATACTCCCGTAATTCTTGATCAGTATGTCTTAAGTGTTGTTTTGTTGTAAGTAGAAGATGATAGGCGATAGGCCGAAATTCACGATATGGTTCACACCATGGAAATTTACTCCCATACCAGCAACATTTGTGCAAATCAGAATCCGGAACATTCCCTCAGATTTCATGTCCTCTATTATTAAATCTTTCACTGCTTTAGGAGTGCATAAGTGTAACATTTGCACATATTCCATACAAGCTGGAAGACACAGTCTGATCATTGTATATTGTTTTGCACAATCTCTTATTGTTTTACAAAACACTATATGTCTTGGAAGAGTTTCGTTTTGTTTTTCAAGAGCACAGAGTAGCCATTGGAACATCACTTCTACCTCTTAGGATGACTTTTCTACTTTCACATTCAATTTTATATTGACACGATCTGGGCATTCCACAATTTCTACCGGAAGATCCATACACAGTTTTTTCTTAATAGTCTGTCTTGTTCTTTTGCTGGCAGTGGCTGTTAAGACTAGAAATGGTACCCCTGGGCACAGTGAGCGTACTTTACCAATTTTACCGAACAATTCACGGAAGGGGTCACTGTTCTTAGTACCTTCACCCCTAAAATGATATAGATTCGTATTTAGTTTTTCTTTGACTGTGGGCTAACGTTTAGGTTCTCGGACATATTTCTGGTTGCCCCTCTGTCTTATGTCCGACACTGCCATAATGGAACCAGCTTTTGGCAAAAAATGAGTGAATGCATGTACATGTATAAGAGTTAATCATTGTAAAGACAATGCTGGTGCAAAAATATGTACATACTAAATCTTGCATGTATTGCCATTGGCACAAAAAGCGAAAGATCTTGAAAAAGAAAACCTAAATTTAGAAATAATGAATAATGCATCTGATGATTTGAAAATAAAGTATAAAAACGTGGACATTAACAAAACTGACCATTGGACAACTGTGTGTGCTTCATCCACCACAATTGCGCACAGAGGCTGTCTGAACGGACTGCACATCAATACATCCCTCCAACACTGTATTATGTGAAGTTAGAAAACCACAATAAATCTAGAAAAGCCATGTTCCCTTCCACAAAACTTGTTGAACAAAGTTGGGGATAACATAGCCAAAATGGGCAATAACGAAGGCACTTTGTTGCCTTATTTTCAACTGCAACAAGAACACTTCAACAAATCTGCATTGTTGGTGCGTGCATCAACAAAGGCACTTTGTACTTTGAGCAACAAGAACACTTCAACAAAGCTGCATTGTTGGTGCGTGCATCAACAATCATACTTTCTACTTTGAGCAACAAGAACACTTCAACAAAGCTGCATTGTTGGTGCGTGCATCAACAATGGTATTTTCTACTTTGAGCAACAAGAACACTTTTAGCAATGCTGCATTGTTGGTGCGTACATCAACAAAGGTACTTTGTACTTCAAGGAACTAGAACACTTCAACAAAGCTGCATTGTTGGTGCATGCATCAACAATGCAGCTTTGTACTTTAAGGAACTAGAAAACTTCAACAAAGCTGCATTGTTGGTGCATGCATCAACAATGCAGCTTTGTACTTCAAGGAACTAGAACACTTCAACAAAGCTGCATTGTTGGTGCATGCATCAACAATGCAGCTGTGTACTTAAAGGAACTGGAACACTTCAACAAAGCTTCATTGTTGGTGTGTGCACCAACAAATCTGCTTTTCACTATTAAGCGAAATGAACATTTCAGCAAGTCAACTTTTCACTTATAACCAACAATTGCATTTCAACAAAGCTACCATATCGGACCCTGCTACTTAGCTTATTTGTGTTTTTAGAGTGGTTGAACTTAATGTTCACTGCCACACAATGGGAATCTTGCCACTGTTATGCTTTTGTTTGCTTTTTTCAGCAATTGAATACTTCACAAATTCATTATGTATGTGTTTTTGTCTGGTTTTATTGAAATATGGTAACACTAGATGCCCATAGTCCACTAACTACCTATTTACATGCTATGGTGTTTATAACATAGTGATATGGTAGGCGGTAAAATTGTTGATATGCATGATGGCTGTACCATATATATGCTTGTGTGCACGCATTTTTCTTGTGTATCCTGCATTGCATATCCCTGTCACACATAACCGTTCTGGATTAATGAATTTTCAGAGCCCTTTTCAAATTGTTTTGTCTTAATAAAGAGCTTATTAATCTGACATTTGGAAGCGAAAGGCACTGAAAATTCATTCCATCCATTCATTCATTCCTCTCATTATTTCAATTCATACTAACTCCTAGTAGTTTGCAGTGGGTGATGGTTGGTTAACAAGGCAACCCCAGTGTGCAGGGGACCTTGGGGCTCACCATAGGTGTTCGCCATTTTACTTTTGTTAACATGTAATCCTTGTATAAGTCAGGTAAGTGGTTCATGAAAGACTCAAGACTGTATCAGGGATGGTTTGCATTTATTTTAGGGCTAGAAATGGCTTTATGTTTTGTTATTAACTCTGATTTTTCCCAAATATACAATGCTTATTAAGGTGAAAGTTCCATATTCTTCATGACAACCAGTCAATTGGACAACTATAATGAACTGACATACTTGCAAATCTGAATTATTTTTTCAAAATCAAAATGCTTGCAAAAATGGTTCCCTGTACATGAGGAGTAGCTCAAACTTTGAAAACATGGCTAAACAATATAGAATTAACACTTAAAGGGGATGCATTCAATAATTCATAGTTTTGATGTACTAAGGTGTTTTTGGTAAAGAAGGTTTATCCAGTTCGCAGTAAAATAGCGTATGTTTTAGACAATGTTTGCAACAAATTGGTTTATTGCTTTTGAAATGGAAGTAGTAAAAAAGTAACTTAGACTTTATAACCCATTATGAAATTCTATGGAAATGATTTACAAAAATTTATAATTGTCAATCTCAGTTAATGTTACTATATTATTATGGAAAATGTAATACTGTTTGCTGGTTGTGAATTGAAAAATGAACAATTTAGAGTGGTCATTTTGTACAGCATAAACACACAACTACAAATGAAACAAACACTATCCTTTTCATCATATGTTTAAAAGGTAAGAAAAAATACATTAAGTTTCATTTATCACAATATTGCGCACAATTGTATTTGAAAATAACTTTCGTCGACTCCGAACATGTAATACACATCAGCACAATTTATATCTACCTTCATCATGAATATCAGATTGACTTTTTCAAATTAGGACCAGTGGTAATACTCAATTTCTTTATTTTAAGTCATAACCATTACATGAGAAGCTTTCTTACAATGAAAGAGTACCAATGCATGAAGGTTATCGTTTAAGTAGTCATCATTAGGTATGACTTGTGGCAGTGACTGTTGTTATTGAATGTGACAAATGATCTATTTAGATCTTTGATGATAAATCCAGAAGGCAGTCATTCTCAGTCAATTTTATGTTACATTCAGAAGGCAAATGAAGAATAAGTATTGTATTCGTAACATAACAATGTCCAAATTTGTAATACCCTGTACATGAGGAATAGCTCAAACGATGATAATATGGCTATACAATATAGCTGAAAGCGATGCATGATTCTAAACGCCCGTTTGCTATGAAAAAGCAGAACTTGTAATGCAATTGCTAGTAAAAACTAAATTGTTGTAGCATTATTATACACAGTTGGAAAGATTCATAATATGGAGAGATGTGGGCAGGTTTGAATAATAAATTTAACGCTAATTTTCAATGAATGAAACACAAAAGCAGCTATTGAAATCCATAAATATTGAAGGTATGGAGCAGATGAACTCCTGCCATTAAATGTATGAAAACGAAAAAACATTTATGATGGTTCTTGATGTAGTTGAACCGCTACCTTGAAACTCCCAAAATTTTGGTAGTCAGGTTTGTATACAGCAAGGGGTGAAAAGCATTGAGCTTAACAAGTTTCAAGTGGAGGTTCTCATAATGAATGTGCTACCTTAATATGAATGATAGGCTTATGATGCATGTGCAGTACACTCACTCTCATTGCAATTTGTGTAAATACAAAGAATCATTTCAGTCCCATCAGTAGTTTTGCAGTTATTGCCCGGACAAGCACCAATTGTGAAAAATGGCTGTGGGGGTGGATTTTATAACTATGCATTAAAGGATTATGGTTCCAGCGCAATGCATCTTCTCTCAAGCCATCTATCTAAATACTAAGTGTTATTTCAAAGTAATGAACTATTGGTTTTAATATAAGTAATGAATTGCGGGACCGATGTCATTTTCGGAGATATGAACGCATTTTGGCTGGTCAAAGTATGCATTGAGTCTTTTGAACTCCACACACTTTGACCAGCCCATTTGCATTGATAACCGAAATGACATCAACCCCCACAATTCATTCCTAAAAAAAACATCGGTTCTGTTGACATTGAAGTATATATAACAGCTAAAGTATTCATGGCAAACCAAGTAAAAGTATTTGCAGCACATGCACAATAGGTAGTGATCATTGTCCTTTGCAAGTGATTAAATAAATCATCCCTTTTCAGGTCTTGGCCAGTGCACTCTATTATAGTTATTGATTGGAACAAGGCAGTCCCCTACCGTTGTTTTTTTAGTATATTTTGTTTATCTCGCAACCTGACTGGTACGTTGAATCTGACCAAAATTGTACACAACTGGTCAAGAGTGGAAATGTAGGTAGTACAATTAGTTCGATCGGTAACCTTTAATATTCTTTAAAGATTCTTAAAGATTATTTTGACTATAAATAGGAAGGAAAATTAGTCCTTGATGTATAACATTGATGAAATAGCAAGCCTTAATTATTTTTGATAAAGTGATACATATGTATTGTGGTGACGTCATAACATAGTTTTACTGCTTTTGAAGAGAAAACACATGTTGTAAATTTATAACCGCATTTGAGTCCATTTTATTTTTAAATATTAAGCTTGTTGCACATAATGATAATGCTTGATAGAATGCGCCAAATATAAATCTGTGCAACTTGTTAAAACACTTTCAAATAGCATTAATATCTTATCCTCTATTTAGCATTGTCATAATATGGACTCAAAACGTAATGATGGACGAATTGCAATCTGTACAGTTCTTGGATCAATTCAGTTGTTATTGCTAAAAGTACATGAAATGTATAAGGTCAATAAATATAGTAATTATTGACATGCCTTCACTGCTAAATGTAAAAAGCCTGGACACAAGCATGTGTACTATGACCTTCAAATGGCATATGTGACCTTAACCATAAAAAATGGACTCAGGTCAAGATCATTGCACAATAAGGACAACATTTGTACCAAGTTACAGTTTTTTTGGTAATCTATAAATGCATAAGTACGGAAACGAGCGGGTGTACTCAGACCTCAAATTCTCATGTAACCTACACCTTTGAGGTATTGACCCTATTCAAGGTCACTGCACATCGTGTCAATGAGGATAACATTTTTACCAAGTAATTTGGTAATCAATCAATGCATAAGTAAGTTTTAGCACGGACACTAGCATGTGTACTCTGACCTTTTAATGTCTCGTGTGACCTTGACCTTTGATGTATGGATCCGGGTCAAGGTCACTGCATATCGTCTCAATGAGGACAACATTTGTACCAAGTAATATGGTTATCAATCAATGCATAAATAAGTTATAGGTCGGACATCGGACGGATGGACTGACGGACGGACGAACTGACAGACGGATGAAGTGCTTTACTATAATAAAATTGCATTATTTCTCATTCAGTATTTCATTTTCGACCAAGGTCTTGATTTCCTTGATTTTCTTCCCGAGTATCTCATTGTCGAATGTCCTCTCAATTCCATTCACAATTATGGAAATGATTACTCAATTGTCACTGTTCAATGAAAGTTTGTTCACAAAAGTGACATATCTCCCCCTTCCTTCATGTGAAGAAATTTCTCCTGGAATGTAGCGTACAAAAATTGCAATTAGGTTAGAGTTTTGTTCAGTTGTTAACACACCTCATTAACAGACTTTATTGCATATGTTACTATATATAGAAACATTGTAGGCCAAAAGAGGGTCATTACGGACAGGGTTTCAACGCTGTAATGGATGGTGTGCCAATAATCCAAAATCGGCAAACACCTCGATTTGGCCAAAAATCCATAATGAGACAACTTCTGGTAAATCGCGCACCTGAACTGGTAACGGCAGAGTTTGAGGTAATTAGCAACGCAAACATGGCCGGAGAAAGGTTGCTTGCATGGCAAGCCCCTATTCAGCGAGTAATTAAAATAACAAACAATATAGATGTAAACAAAATCTTACCTTACAGTATGCTTATACCTGTCTGATACATCTTTTTATACCATCATTTCCACTGCCATTTTCAGTAGAAGTAAACGATGTCTAGTGTAATCCACGACCAAACGATACATAACCCAAGCATTGGCGCTTTGCATCACATGATCGTACCTTACATTCATATTACTCCAAGTTCTGCATTGACAGTTGTCAAGAATATGTCATTGACATATTTCAGTCATCCATTTTTGTTGTTTTAAAACCAAAAAATAATACAATTACAAATAGTATTCGTTAAAACACAAACACGAGGAGGTGTGATTTTGATGTTGCTTAAACATACTCTTGTTATATAGCATATCTAAGTTTTAAATGACCTTACCATAGGAAATATCTTAAATTTATCTAGTAGTTATCATTCCACACCACACTATTTTGACCTGGAAACAATGACTCTGATGACGTCACGATTACAATAGCTACGTCATAGGTCAATCGGTGCGATATTTGATAATTGTCCAATCAAATTAATGAATTTTTTTATTGTAGATTGAAGGAAATGTTGTTTTTCTTATAAAATGAAATAAAAAAAAAACCACATATGCAATAAAAAGGTTAAAAAACGGCGCCGGTGTGCCATCTGTCCATAATGGCACACCTGGTCTTCAATGGCCCTAGGGCCATTACAGACCAGGTGTGCCATAATGGACAAACGGCACACCAGCGCCGTATATTAACCTTTAAGTCTTTAACTTGTAATGAACCAATTTAGGAAAAGTTCTAAATTGTACTTAAAATACAGAATCGATAATCAAAACTATGTTTAAGTGAACACATCCCCTTTAAAGGGGCTGTCTCACGTATTGGAACCAAATAAGTTTTTTCTGTAACGAATCTCTGGACAATGATGTAATAGAATGTGATACGCTTTGATATCATAATTGTAAAAAAACTACCAAAAACCTTCAGTTAGTAAGTTTTAATGCTTGTACACGTCGATGCCAAGTTTATGTCAGTTTTCAACAATTTTCTTTTCTTTTTCGTTATTTTATCATAAATGAGACATCACCTTTAAGTGTTAATTCTATCTTGTGTAACCGGGCTCTTCGGGCTTGAGGTGTGGACGGAAGTGTGTTTGAATCTCTAGGAAAAGGAAAACTAGACTAGATAAAACTCTTTTAAAGTTTTTAATTCATTCGCTACAACCCCCCTTTAATATCAATTACAACCTGTAATAACTAAACCAATGCGAGATTTAAAACCTCTTTGGTCTTTTGGAGCGAGATGGTGATACAAGGATTCGGGACCCTTCACTAGCTCAACTCCCAGATTGCAATTTAATAGGGTATTAAGTATACATACAAATAAACATTGTCAAAACAATATAATTATAATGAATATAAAATGATTCATAAGTTTTAACAATAAATATATATTTTGTATGTAATATCTTATAATTTTATAAGAACATGAAAGGGACATAATAATATCATCGAACACGAAACTAATACTAAAGAACATGTAAAGCTACAGATATGTAAAGCTAGGAGCCACATGAAATGATGACAGAAATATGAAATGTAAGTTACTTTAATATATATTAAAAGCATGATTTAAGCGGACTATTACACTTGTTTAGCCATGTTTTCATTGTTTGAGCTACTCCTCATGTACAGGGAACCAATTTTGCAATCATTTTGATTTTGAAAAAATAATTCAGATTTGCAAGTATGTCAGTTCATTATACCCCTGACAAACGAAGTTTGAAGGGGTTATATTGGAGTCACCCTGTGGTCGGTCAGTCAGTCGGTCGGTCGGCCGGTCGGTCGGTCCGTTGGTCAGTCAGTTGCAATTTACCTTGTCCGGAGCATAACTGAAAAACTACTAGATTGAAGTGGATTAAACTTCATACTATGATAGAGCATATTGAGAGGAAGTGCAGTGTACAATAAACATAACTCTATTCTTGCTTATTACTGACTTATTGCCCTTTGTTACTTTTTTGTCCGGAGTATAACTTGAAAAGTACTGGATGGAATTCATTGGAACTTCATACAATGGTAAAACACAATGAGAGGAAGTGCAGTGTTCAAGAACCATATCTCTACTATAGCTAATTACTGAGTTATTGCCCTTTATTTGTATTTTTGCTGTCAAATATTTTTCCAGACATTAACTTGCAAACTACTAGATGGAATTTATCAAAACTTAATAATACAATGGTAAAGCACAATGAGAGGAAGTGTAGTGCACAAATAACATAACTCTATTTCAGCTATTTACAGAGTTATTGCCCTTTGCTATTTTTTTCTTGTCCAGAGCTTAACTTGAAAACTATTAGAAGGGATTTAATAAAACTTCATACAGTGATAGATCTTAATGAGAGGGAATGCAGTGAATAGGAACCACAATTCTATTTCAGCTAATTACAAAGTCACTGCCCTTTGTTACTTTTTCTTGTCTGGAGCATGACTTGAAAATTATTAGATGGAATTTAATAAAACTTCATACAGTGATAGATCATAATGAGAGAAAGTGCCGTGTACAGGAACCGCAATTCTATTTAAGCCAATTACAAAGTTACTGCCCTTTGTTACTTTTTTCTTGTCTGGAGCATAACTTGAAAACTACCGGATAGAATGTAATACAACTTTATACAATGGTACAGCACAATGAGATGGAGTTCAGTGTACATGAATCATTACACTATTTTAGCAAATTACAGAGTTATTGCCTTTTTCTGTGTTTTTTTTGTCCGTACAGTAACTTTAAAACTACTAGATGGAATTTCATAAAACTTTATACAATGATAAATCATAATGAGAGGCAGCATTTGAGGGTATTAATCACATTCAGTGATAGCTCTAGTTACAGTTGTCCAATTGACTGGTTGTCATGAAGAATATGGAACTTTCACCTTAATAAGCATGTATATTTGGGAAAAATCAGAGTTAATTACAAAACATAAAGTCATTTCTAGCCCCAAAATAAATGCATACCATCCCTGATACAGTCTTGAGTCTTTCATGAACCACTTACCTGACTTATACAAGGATTACATGTTAACAAAAGTAAAATGGCGAACACCTATGGTGAGCCCCAAGGTCTCCTGCACACTGGGGTTGCCTTGTTAATCAACCATCACCCATGCAAACTACTAGGAGTTATTATGAATTGAAGTAATGAGAAGAATGGATGAATGGTTGGAATCAATTTTCAGTGCCTATCGCTTCCAAAGTTAGAGGCCATGTCAGATTAACAAGCTCTTTATTAAGACAAAACAATTTGAAAAGGGCTCTGAAAATTCATTAATCCAGAACGGTTATGTGTGACAGGGATATGCAATGCAGGATACACAAGAAACATGCGTGCACACAAGCATATATATGGTACAGCCATCATGCATATCAACAATTTTATCGCCTACCACATCACTATGTTATAAACACCATAGCATGTGAATAGGTAGTTAGTGGACTATGGGCATCTAGTGTTACCATATTTCAATAAAACCAGACAAAAACACATACATAATGAATTTGTGAAGTATTCAATTGCTGAAAAAAGCATACAAGTGGCCAGATTCTCATTGTGTGGCAGTGAACATTAAGCACTCTAAAATCACAAATAAGCTAAGAAGCAGGGTCCGATATGGTAGCTTTGTTGAAATGCAATTGTTGGTTATAAGTGAAAAGTTGATTTGCTGTAATGTTCATTTCGCTTAATAGTGAAAAGCAGATTTGTTGGTGCACACACCAACAATGAAGCTTTGTTGAAGTGTTCCAGTTCCTTGAAGTACAAAGCTGCATTGTTGATGCATGCACCAACAATGCAGCTTTGTTGAAGTGTTCTAGTTCCTTGAAGTACAAAGCTGCATTGTTGATGCATGCACCAACAATGCAGCTTTGTTGAAGTGTTCTAGTTCCTTGAAGTACAAAGTACCTTTGTTGATGTACGCACCAACAATGCAGCTTTGTTGAAGTGTTCTTGTTGCTCAAAGTACAAAGTACCTTTGTTGATGTACGCACCAACAATGCAGCTTTGTTGAAGTGTTCTTGTTGCTCAAAGTACAAAGCACCATTGTTGATGCACGCACCAACAATGCAGCTTTGTTGAAATGTTCTTGTTGCTCAAAGTACAAAGTGCCTTTGTTGATGCACGCACCAACAATGCAGCTTTGTTGAAGTGTTCTTGTTGCAGTTGAAAATAAGGCAACAAAGTGCCTTCGTTATTGCCCATTTTGGCTATGTTATCCCCAACTTTGTTCAACAAAGTTTTGTGGAAGGGAACATGGCTTTTCTAGATTTAATGTGGTTTTCTAACTTCACATAATACAGTGTTCTCCACATTTTGTTTCCTAGCACAGTCTCAGGACTGGTGAACATAACGTCGAAATCACCCTTTTTAACACGACCATTGTCTTTATTGTCTTTTCCTATGGAAGTAAAATTGAGTCCAAAGCTATTCAGGAATTAAACCTGATCTTCTATTATTGAAATTAACGGCGAGAACACCAACACACTCGATTTCGTCAATACCGGTAATGCCTGGTAACACAACGACTTCCCACTGCTGGTTTTCGTTGAAATGAGAACATCGTTTTTATCATGAATGTTTTTTATTGAAAAATTCTGATGTTGAAAGAGGGCATCGATATAAAAGAAATTACATTTTTTTCTGGTCGCTAGCATCCATCTTGTTTTTGTTAAACGAAAAATCTGAGGTATTCTTAGTTTCAATTGTATTTGTAAGACTCCTTTTCATTGGCTATAGAGAATGAACACTCCCAGCGAATCTATAAATAGAAAACAGTGAAACATCTCTGATTGGCTGAGATTTTCGCTGTTGGCACTCAGAATCGGGACGTTTGAACCAGAATGTGGTACGTCACTTAGGTAAAAGGTACGTAACTCTGGTGAACGATAATGGGTTTTAAGTGCTGTAGTTGAAAAGAGACCGGTTTGTTATATATTGTGGTTGACTTTATGTTGCAGTATGCTGCAAATTTATGGTAGTATGTCTGGTTAAGCTAACACTCACAGTCCGTTTATGTCCAAAATTTATGCGAAAAGCTACACAAACAAGCTCAGCAGCAAAAAGTTTAAACATTAACCCGGTTTAATGGCACTCAGGATAAGTGACTTTGACGACCTTTTTTCCAATACAAAGCATTAAAAAGTTGAATTACAACTCCTTCTTTTGGCCATTGTGTAGTCACTAGGTCACTAGAAGTAGGGTTTCTGCGTAGCAGATTGGCGACTAGCCGCCATACGCGCACTAAGCCCGGTATTGGTCAAGGTTTTCTAAAACAGCATTTTGAATCAGATGAATCGTCCATAGTCTAATATTATCCAAGATTGATACGTTCCCTTTTCCATCTTTCTAATGACACTATTTACAAGCCAAACACTGTTGAAAAGGGAAAATAAAAATACAACAACATAAATTGCAAAATCAAACATTGAAATCGTTTTTCTTACTTTCGATTTCAAAAGAAATGTTTACAATACGAAACCTGGGTTATTTTACTGTGGAAATAAGGTAACGTTCCATAAAGTAGTCGATCTCAGTCCGTTGAGAAACACTGTACACGCAGAATAAATCAAAACACGCATTCGAACATCTTATTCGATGGAAATTGCATTATGATAAAGTGTGACACATTCTGTCGGTCGATTTCATTCTTGCAATAGCCCTATATTGGCACATTCTTGATGAACTAAAAGTTCATAGGTGTGTTTTAAATGACCTCTTTTCCATTTTTATAAACATTTAATATTCTTTCGAAAGGTGGCACATACAGTAGATCAAATGTCAAAATCTTGATGACCTTGTGATGAAAATATGTTTCCAATACATAGCTGATAATCGCTGCTCAGAGATTTCAATCTAGGTAGGTAAGTTGGTCATGACTAGAATATGAACACTATTGGGTTTGACCTTAAGCTTTAAAACCGTTTAAGATCAATTACTGAACATCGCTGCGATCCACGGACCTCAATCTTGGTAAGCATGTTGGTCTTGAGCAGCACATAATTCATAATGATTTTGAGGTCAGTAAGATAAAAGTTAAGGTAAATAACTAATGCCACTTGGGCGAAGGAACCTCATACTTGATTGGTCGTTTGAACACTACCTGCGATGAGGGGTATTCATATCGGATACTAGACTTGTAAACAGTTATTATTAGCAACTTATTTATCTACATCAATCACTTAAAAGTTATACAGTCCCTTTAACATGAAAGTTTTCATTTAAAAGTGTACCAGTCACAAATTCGCACCCAGTGACTTATCATCTTTGCGTTCATACTTTAATGTTAGAGATCAATAACTGTATGATTGTGAAAGTCGTCATGAACATTAATCAGATACCAAAGGTTATCTGTGTATAAAGGCCAAACTACTCATGGCTATCTATCAAACGAGGCCTTTCAGATGATAGCACATTTTTATTCTGATTTTGCCGTTCAATGCAAAGGCTTTCGATGGTTATATAGAAACGAGCTGTACGAGGATTATTCACGTATGGTTGGACGCTATCAAAATGTTTTAATTCTAGCCAAGGCCCAAATTTTTCGAAACATCTTAAACTTAACAGGCTTATGAAGCTTAATTTACTTAACCAAAATACATATTCAAGTTTGATTTCGATAAATGCACAATTGTTTATTGTGATTATCATTAACATAATTCCTATTTAAAGTCTAAATTATCTTATCTAGTAAGATATAATATTACACAAATTACAGGGAAACAAAAATAGTGAGATTAGCTTAATCCTGTTATAAGTGAATTAAGGTGTTTCGAGATATGGGGCCTGTTTACTCAAGTATCAAACATTGTATGATGTCATTTTTCACAAAGTCTGATAACATAAGAATTATAACCTAAGGCTACATACAAATCTGAAGCTTACTCCCACAGATTTAAATGCGGCATTAGATGTATATGTTCCCCCTCATGCAAGTCTCATAACAGTATTTGGCTAGTCCCACCGATTTTCGATTTCCAACTCGCATGTCAATGTCAATTTAAAACAATTTTATATATTATTAAAGAGGTGAATGAGTAAGACGCTTAATTAAAACCATACGTGCGTATTAATTTCTGTACGAACAAGTTAATCCGCGCCATCTACCAACGAGGAACTACAGTAACAAAGCAGGTGTACGTCAAAGTGTCTCTGTATGCATCATACATGAGACTATAGCAAGCTCGTCCTGAATGTAGCCATTGATTCCGGCATACCTTAAGCATGACCGTGAAGATTAGCAATTTACATTACTCAAATGCTCCCTTAATTTCTGTATTGATGTACCCAGCTTTACAGCTACGATAAGTCATGTCTACAAATAGGGGAGGAATCTGTACCCATTTGAACCAAGTCCAGAAAGTTCCAGCATGTTATTATTTCTATTTAGGGTACAATATATTATTTGAACTACACTAAATTTAGTACCGTCAAGAAACAAAAACAAGCGGATATTAAAAAAGAAAATGTTCATGTTAATAAGTTTGTTGTTTGTTCTTGTTCCAAACAATATTTACTGTGTTAACATATGTATTTGGTTTCATCAACTGTACTAACAATACTTTTATGAGCATCTCAGTTATGATGTTGTTGCATGTAAGTATAAACCACGAGGCTAAATTTCGAATCAAAACAAACTTGAAATATTATGTATCATCCTCATGTACATTGCGATTGTCAATTTTGGCAAATCAAATTTGGTTTAGATTACGCATCGTTTGTATCATTTTGCCAATGTATAGACAGTGTACGAGTCTTGCTTATGACGGTTTAGACACAAAATGTGCGAACAATAAATGGTATATCATTTATTATTCGGTACCTATTAAATGACAGTAAAGAGACTAATAAGTCCATAATGATTCGTATACTATCTATACAATTTACACGTATTTCGCATGGTAATGGTATACTGAATTCAAATGCCGAATGTTTTCACGGGTATTTGAATGGCAGTCCTCTGTATTACTATCAACACTTTTGCCTCTCATATCAAAAGTGATATCTTTGTTATATTGTTAATTTTATATTATGAACATTCATATCAGATGTTAAAGTCATTTGAATCGCCCAAACTGATATGCATCTGAAAATGTTGATAACCAAGTTATATTTCACAACATGGAGAAATAATCGTTTACCATATTGATGTCAAAAAATATTTATTTCGACAACATTTGTTTAAAAAACAACCGTGAAATGAATCGTACTTACAAATAATAATTCACAGCATATAATATGCAGTTTGTAATTACGAAGGATATTCATTTCAGAATATTATTAATTTTAATTTTTCTAAATGTTTTTTTATCGTACACTTAAACAGCAACTCAAGTGCGCTATACTTATAACAGGAAATACGGTTATTGATGGGAAGAAACTTTTGACCAAGCGATAACTTCGATCCATGTTAGGCTCGTGTGACCGGGAGGACTTTGCCCATACTGAACTCAGCAGCCGTGTATATAAACGATGAACGGACGGACGAAAAACAATAGAGCGAGATACTTGAGCCTGCTAGCCCATAATGGGGCACACACTATTTTTCATCCTTGCCCTTGTGGCGGGATCACAAGCAGGTAAGAATTTCTTTTATTTATTGTTTAAGCTATTGTGTTTTTTTTATTAATGTTGTGGTTGTTGCTGTCGTACTGAAAAATGTGTTCATGTATTTTAACAGCTTAATAGATGTATTCTTTATATTTGTTAGAAATCTTTGATGAGATATTTCATATATTTTATATCTTCAAATTCTTTATATACTTGCGGAAAAAAGAAACTGCCTAATATGAATTTTGTCGAAAATAATGTCAAGCTTTTCGACGATTACATGATGTTTACCTCAGCTATATATGTCATAAATGTGTCTGTGATACAGAGAGGTACTGACAATTTTCAGAATTAAGTCATTTTTTTTTATATAATTCTTTTTCTGGGGTCATTTCAAAACTGGACTTTTTGGCATGTATAGTTTCTTTCCCCCGCTAGTATATATATATAGTGTGTGAGTGATGTATAGTTTCAAACTTGTTAATGATTATATTTTGGGACCATTATTTCCAAACCCTTTTAGAAACATTAGCGCTTTCGACTGGTATTGAATTGTACCTAGTATATGTTGATTCAGTAGTTTCAAATTTATAAAACTAATCTGTATTAACATGGCGGAAACAGAGCTCGTTCTCTTTGAAGAACACACACATGGTTCATATACATGTAGGCAATATTAAGTGTGGTGGAGTCGAGTCGAGTTTTTGTAAATATAACTTTTTGCAAAATCAATGTATTCTCGATGTACTCACTGGATGAAGTAGCTTTACTTTAACTATATGATAAAACCGAATTAATCGTTCTTTAGGTCCTATACAAGAGATCCAGATATCAGACAAATGTGCAAGACAATGCACTGTGTCAAACCAATTCAACTACGAACCCGGAACGACCTATGAATTCACATATGAGACGGACATACGGACGGCTGTACAGGGCGCCTCGGAGGATCATGCTGGAGTCCACCTTACATCCAAAGTCTACTTGGACTTTGCTTCCAAATGTGAAATGATCATGCGGGTAAGTGATATTGAAGCATTTATGAGTATGATAATATAATAGGATTGCAACAGTTTAACATTCGTTAGTTAACCCCCGTCTAGTATAGTTTACAATATAAAATTGTGGATATGTATATCATGATATGATTTCTGCAGCTGAGTGACGTTAAACTGAGCGAACACGACCCAGAAACGTCAACCATGAAGCCGGTGTCATCTCCCGAACTAGCAGACCTTGAAAAACAACCTCTGACGGTGTCCTTCCAAGACGGCACAATCGAAGATCTATGTCTGTCACAGGTCGAGTCTGATAAGACCTTGAACATTAAGAGAGGTATTCTGTCACTGATTCAGAACAACATGGACGATATAACCAAGCCTCAGACTCTCAGCGAGGCAAGTACATTATTATATTCAATTAGTTGTATCGGATGAGTATATATCCTAGCATCTAGCGGCGTAAATACAATAATTATTATTATATTCATATAAAAGTAGACAGAAATACTTGTATACGATAATAATGATCTGTTCAATAGTGCAGGTCTTGTGAAATCAAATATCCCATTTAATAACAACAACACACATAACAATATTTCGTTTTCAGTCGGACGTTGCCGGAACCTGTGAAACCGAGTATTCCTCCCAGGACAAGGGCTGGTACAAACAGATCATCAAGAAGTCCAAGAACCTGTTGGGCTGTACAGAACGCCACAACGGAAACAGCGCTGTCCAGGGCATCCCATACCAGGCCAAATCGGTTAGTTATCGCTTTATTCACTGTAGCAGTTACGCATTGCATTGTCAGATATGGTATCTTATAATTAATATGGAAATGCTTTGGACTTACATATAAGTAAAACATTTTATTTGACCGATTTCAAAGAATTACTCGTTAATGTAAATGTACGATATAGTTGCTATCGTTCGATTTATTTCAACATTGCAAATTGAACAGGGAATCCAGAGTATTCCTATCGTAAAGAGCACACAGGAATGCGAACAAGAGATTGCGAAAGACACTGGCCGTTTGAATGTAGCCACCTGCCGTGAGAAACACGCTTTCGTTCCGTTCTCTCGCCAAGACAGTGGTGCAATCACCCACAGCACGCAAACTCTTACCTACGTCAAGGAATATGCTTCAAGGCCCAGAGCAGGTATAGTTGGACATGTTTCTCCTGTTTTTTTACTCTAGTATATTGTATAGCAAACCATTTCCCTACATTATCTTACCTTATCAATTGATCACTTTTCATTAAACAATATATTTATTGTTCTTTAGCTACGGTCCAATCTCGAACTTCTCTGAAGTTTGAACACTCCAACGGAAATGGTCTGTCTGCCATGGGTGATATTGAAAACAAACTGACGACTATTTGCGATGTGACTTCCAACGGTGTGACACCTGAGACGCCCAATATGTTTACATCCCTTGTGCTGTCCATGAAGTCAATGTCTGCCATGGACATGAACGTCGTGTACAAGAAGATCAAAACCCTGAAACTCTGCTCAAGCAACAACAAGCGTGTTATGTACGTACTATACAAAGTATCACATTTGCTTTACTTAGCATCTACAGCTTTATGTCATAGAAATTTAAGCTTCATGTATTTTACAATACTATGGATCACATACTTTGTTAATATTTTTTTTAAATACTAGTTACCTTAAATTATATATCTTTGCATTAACAGTTTGGTAATATTTAATTGATAAATGTATTATTTCTCTCACAGCAAGTTCTTTATGGACGCCGTGCCAATGACGGGAACAACTGAGAGTGTGAAGTTCATGACCCAGTTGATTACCAGTGGAGATGTGTCTGGTATTGAGGCAGAAATGTGGATGACCTCCCTTGCCTTTTTACAGCAGCCTTCCGTCGCCATGCTGAACGAAGTAAAGGTAATGTAATAAAATATGTATAAGTATTGATTGGAAACGTTAAGGCTGTATTTGGTACCTATCAGTAAATCATATGATCTTCTTTTGAAAATATTTAGGTGGGATACATATGCTTTAAATGATTCTAGGACTTGCTGAAAGTTGAAAATCTACAAGAAAAGGCAATGCTGTCCGTCAGCTCCCTCGTGCACAGTGTCTGCAGAAACAACCCGGCATGCGAAAACTACATTGAAGTAAAGAAGATCATTTCACTCCTTGAAAGCAAAATAGCTCCATCCTGCAGCATTTCCGGTGACTATAAAATGGTAAGTGAAGACTCCATAACTTACAAGTAGCGTACAGTTAATGTCGAAATTGTACTCTTAATGTGTATTGTGTACTGATTTACATAAATCTTACAACTTACATTGACTTACAGAGTCTGTTGGCACTCAGAGCGATTGGAAACGCTGGATTCGGCACAAACGCTATTTCCACACTCGAGAAGTGTTTCCGCCGCACTGAGAACCCAATCGAGATCCGTCTGTCAGCCATCGAAGCCTTCCGTCGCATTCCATGCTCCACTGATGTAAGCCTTTTTTCAAATATCTATTTATAGAGAAATACACCTCAATACACTTGCGGTCACTTGTCAATTTATCCCACAATTGAGCTGTTGAGCATTTTATGTATTTGTCTTTCTATTTTTAGAAGCCTATTCTCTTCGAGATTCTTGGCAATACAGAAGAAGATTCGGAAGTAAGAATCGCAGCATACAAGTCCATTATGGAATGTGCTTCAGACGAAACCATAAGCAAAGTCAAGATAGTGTTAAGCAAGGAGTCAGTCAACCAAGTTGGATCATACATTTGGTCTCACTTAACCAATCTTATGGAAACATCTGACCCACACAAGCAGTCCATTAGATCGATCCTTGAGGATGATACGCTGAAGCAAGAATTTAATATGGATAAGAGGAAGTTTTCCCGCAATTATGAAGGTTCCCTTTTCCTTGAAAAGATCAACACTGGAGCAACCGTTGAGGGAGATCTCATTTGGTCATCAAAATCCTTCATTCCGCGATCTGGCATGTTCAACCTTACCGTTGATTTGTTCGGCAATGCCATCAATTTGTTCGAAATTGGCGGACGCGTCGAAGGTCTGGAATATTTCTTGGAATCCTACTTCGGACCAAATGGTTATTTTAGTGAAAAAGAAGTAAAGTCTGCTGTAGACGAAACAGCCGTTGACCTTATCAAGGCAGACAAAGTCAGCCGTATTGATAAAAGGGTTTGTGTTGATTTTCTTCTTTTCGCCTTTAATACTTTTCGAAATGTAAAAATAATAGCGAGATGTTAATTTGAAATCTATTATTAATGGTAGTTATAACTTTATGATACACTGACGACTGGTTTTATTTTTGTTAGATGGAATCTGTAATGGACGATCTTCGTGGTTCTCTCTACATGCGCGTGTTTGGCAACGAGCTGCGCTATATGAACTTCAAAGGCCTCGACTCTCTGCTTTCTCAGAACAGCTTCAACTTTTTAGAAGTACTTATGAAACTCTCAAATGAAAACGATTACCAGTTCACCCACAGCACAATGTTTATTGATAGCACTATTGTCATCCCTACAAGTTCTGGATTCCCACTCAATCTAACTGTGAATGGATCAGCAACTATTGATATGAAAGCATCTGGAATGGTGGACGTTATGAAAATGGCGTCATCACCTAGGTCGCTGGACATTCATGG
Organism: Mya arenaria; assembly: GCF_026914265.1. NCBI lineage: Eukaryota > Metazoa > Mollusca > Bivalvia > Myida > Myidae > Mya > Mya arenaria. The sequence continues at coordinate 13,310,932 of NC_069134.1, read as the reverse complement.
TATCATTCGACCAAGGTAAGTTGCCTAAATCTTGATCCTCCCAATAAATGTGTTTCATATGTCCTATCTGTCCGTCCTATTCTGAAAATTTATCTCAAACAGTAAAACATCGAACATGTCAAACGATAAGCGCACTACATAATGTCAGTAAATCTATTTGGTTATAGCGCAGCCGTTGTTGTGTCAAGTGTCATGGGAATCGACGTACTGTCAAACCAGGTCGGAGTGAAAATGATCTCAACACTTCACTCAAGCTCTGCAATTCAAGGAAAAATGTCTATAGTCGATGGATCCATTTTGACCGCAGAGTTCGATCTTCCAGACGAAAAGATGGACATCATTAGCGTGAAGTATGTTGCACATTACCATTAAATCCTCATTATTGATTTTAAGTGTGTACAAACAATAATAGTTTGGGCCTGTTTAACAAAACAAAACAACGATATAAATTGAAATATACATATACAGTTCATATTTGTAAAATTACATAAAATATATATACTTTTTTTATTTCCAGATCAGAGTTTTATACTATGCATCGTGAATCAGAGAGACTGCAGAAAATGATAACAAGCAATCGCCAGTCACATAGCGCGTGTTCTGGTCCGAACCTTGTCAAAGTCGCAGGCTTAGAGATTTGCGCTGAAATGAGCTTTCCAAACGCATCGCTTGTGGAAACTGCACCATATTTCCCAATCACTGGACCGATGAACGCTGGCATTACTCTTTACAAGAGAGATATAAAGATGACTGGGTACAAGCTTGAGGCCAGATCGACGCACGTAAGTATATTCCGTATATACATATATAAATACATACAGAGATTTGATTCGTTAACAGTAATGGTCAAAAGTAATTATTGGTTAAATATTGCCCACATATACACATGAAGAACTAATTTTGCAATGGCTGCTTGCTTTTTTTGTAGTTTTATCTTTTATTTAACTTATCCAAACTTTTACCAATGGCGATATTTTCGTGTGTGTTTAATGTTTGTTGTTTTTTAGCATTGTTGCTATTGTTTGGTGTTTGTTTTGTTCTGTTTTGGTCATTGTGCACGAAGACAAGAGTTTGGTTGAATTGTAGGCTATTGGGCATGACCTTGTATATTGTATTGTTTTATTACACGTACTTTATTTACATTTCTTGTTGTAGAACGCCAAGGAAAACATCGTTCGATTCGCCTTTTCAACACCTAACTCCAAAATTGACAGAGCATTGGGCGTTGACTTTAGTCTCAATAAGGAAGACGGAACATTTGACGCTAGCATAGCATCGCCTTGGAAGAAAGGAGACTTTAGAGGTTCGATCTTATAATTGATGAGTATTTTTAATAAAAACATAACTGAGTTGTTATTTATTTTTTAACGTTTTTTTTGTGTTTTAGAAGTTAAGAAATAAACATATACTTTCGAAGCTATCGACAAAATCCCTATCAAAATGACATTATTTTATTTACATAGGTACGTTGGTCAATTCGAAATCTGAAATGGGTGTCAGCGGCAGAATGAACTGGGATAACACGCTACGCTTTAACGTCAATGCCAATCTTAAATTGGAAACGTCAGGCCCAGGAAGAATTATTAAACCAACAATCTCGATTGACATTCCTAACTTTAAATCCATCAATATGAAGGGATCAATGGAATATAGGCCTTGGACACTTTTGGATACACAAATGACTATTGCGGGATTGAGTGAATCACCTATCGTAATGAAATGTAAGCCACTTCGACAATTTAATTAATGTGTTATTTGTGTATGCTGTTTTGTGTGTTGTCCGTTGAGCGTTTATTATGTATAGGATAGATCACGAGTAGCCGTTTGATATGGAATTTATCAGCGAGCGTAGCGAGGTGATAATTCCATATCAAACGGCTACTCGTGATCTATCCGACTTAGACAACAGAAAGTGTATTGCTTGTTTTTTAGTCCGATACCATAGATTTGTATGTGAAAAATGTCAGGAAAGCACAGGAAACAAACATTTCTGTAGTATTAAGAACGTCCTTGTAACATAAGTAGGTGCACGATTTGCACGTAGTTGACCAGTTGAAAATATCCGACAGAAAAACAGTTGTGTGTGAGATTTTTGAAACACTTTTGCAGGCCTATGATTGGCCGGCTGGAGGTAGCTGTTGTCTAAGCTTTAATCTCTGTGCCTTTCAACAAATTCATAGTAAATCGATTGGCTGCTTGCAGTATTTCTGAAGCTTCTATCGTGTTGATGTTAAATTTGTAAAAATCGTGTGGTATTTTATCATCAGATAGCATAGCAAATTATTTTTGTATTTTTTATGCTTTTAGCGGAAATTTCCAATAAAGATAAAGGAATGAGATTTGATGCCACCCTTACAACTGGGCCTAAATCAACGTACACCCTATCCTCATCCCTCCAGAAAACGGTTTACAAGAAGAAAATTGTATACAAGCCTCAGATAAGCATTCGAACTCCATCTACTGAGGTGTTTGCTTTTGGTGGAACTTACACGAATGTTTTCGGAAACTCGATTGACCTGAACTTTGTCCTCGACAAAGTTGTTGCTAAACCAGTTTCATTATCAGGTAAATTTAACTAAACTCCATTTTTCAATCGTTTGTTGTCCAGTGCATTTTGCAGTGATTCATACCAGTGCAAGAATGATAGAGTTAGGGCTGTTGGCAATTATCCCTGTTTCAATGAAATGTTTACCAAACTGACACTACTGTGTCTTTGTTTTGTATGTATTTTATACATCCGACGGATCTATTTCAACATATTTCCACATGTGGTATTTATTGCAATTTCAGCTAAATGGAGGCTTAAGTCTTACAGACGAGGAAGGTCACTTAACTATGTTAATTTCGCTTTTGAATCGACACCAATGTACATAAAAACTAAAGGCAAGTTTGACAACAGGAACATGAAAACTTTGGCCGCCGATATTGACCTTACATACATCATCAAGGGCATTGCCCGGGACAACGTTAAATTTGCATCAAAATTGATGAATTGGAGTACGAAAACTTTGACGAAAGCAAGACTGTCAATGTGAGTAATATGTTTTTGTTTGAACTTTAACTATACATTAAAAGAAAACATCGAAGTTTAATTTAAGTGCCTATCGTTAGTCAGTATAAACAAAATTTAGTTTTAAGAAAAGAAAGTTTAAACAGCTTATATATCTATGACTTGTTTAAACAGATATTAATTTAATTTAATTTTAAGACTTTCAAACACGCTGATTATCATGTCTTGTTTTAGGAATGCTGAATCGAAGAAAAACTCTGACCTCAATTTCAAACTTATTACCAACGTTAATCACAACAAGAGAACTTCTGGATTTGATGCAAGCATAAACTATGGACCAAACTTTAAGGATGCAGATAAACAGATAACCGTTGATGGTAAACTTGACAGAAGAATAAAAAGTTGGTCAATGGCGGCTGTTGACTTTTCTGGAAAAATGGAAATCGGAACGGTGAGTCGTCTTGAAATTTTGAAAACAATATTGGAAAGAATGTATATGCAATTGAAAGCCCTGCATTTAAAGTTCACTAATTGTTCACGATACTCATTTTTTAAGTCAGTTTTGAATTTGTATTTTATATCTGGGCTTAGGTACATACTGATTGCTAATGACCTATAACTATATATGATTTACTGTTGCAGAATTTCAGACTTGTCTCAAAAGTAACACACTCCCACAACTCCAAGGCCTTGAACTCGACTGCTACTCTGCGACTTAACAAAAACGCCATGGAATCAAACCTTCAACTTCAGGATGAGTCAACAACATTGAAAAATCTGAACGGAATTTGGCGTATTGATATTCCAGGTAAAAAGATACTCATGACCCATGCACTTAAGCAGTCTTCCGAAAACAGTTATGATCTGTCATCAAAAGTTAAAGTTGGTCGCTCCGAAAATACATTCGACGCATCATGGAAAACCCCATCAGCTAAAGCCTTTACTGTCTCCTCTAATGTTCAGTTAGATAGTATGACACCTTTAAAACTTGAAGGCGATTTCAACTTAGACCCAGCGCAATACAAAATTGGTGGTGAGATCATGCGAGGATCTTCAAAATACTCTGCGCAGTTGTCATCTGAAAAGCTAACTGCAACTTCTGTTCGCTGCTTAGCCGATATAGTATACCCAACCAGGCACATCATTGGAAACTTTGAAAGCTCTATGGCAAACGGAAGAATCAGCAGTCGTTCTGATCTAAGATGGAATGCAGATCGTGATGATTCACAAAGGATAACCGTCAGTGGAAGTGGCCAATACCAGGACATGTCAAACATGGATGGATCGCTCACGGTCCAGTACCCAAGCCGAACCGTTTCTGTAAATGTCAAGCAAACTTACACTAACAAATATTTGTCACATATGGACCTGAAATGGGGTGTCAGCAATTCCGTATCTATTGATACAGTATTTGGCAGCATTGCCGCCCGGGATGGTCGGGACCTAATTGGCAGTGTAAAGCTTTCAACCCCAATCCAGCAACTCAAATCTGTCGAACTTTCCCTGAACCATAAAATAGCAACAACAAACTATAATACCCAGGTTGACCTAAAGTTTGATACCGATGATTCCATTTCTGCCGAACTGAAAGTTCAGAGGCCAATCAACATAAGAAATATCGATGCTGTGTTGATTGCGAAGGCTCCATCATATGGTTTGAAATCATCCCAGGCCAATTTGCAGCATTCCGTAACAGATGGCGTGTCAACAGTGGCCAAATTCAATTTCAACAAACAATTTTTGAACGCCGATATTCACCTTACTAACAACGGAAATGAAAACGACATCAATTTGAAAGGACAGCTCAATTTTAAATCATCAATGCAGAACATGAAGAAAGGATCCATCTTGTTGGAGCACAGCAACAATGGCCGAGATGTCAACACAAACGCACTTCTACAATACAACAATAAAGAATACGGGCTGAAAAGTACAATCACTGCAACAATGAATGGTATGAATATTGCAACTGATGGAAGCGTTACGATTACTTTACCTTCTAATGGTGTATCCTTAACCTGGAATCACAGAAATACCAAAAGCAATATGCAATCTACATCGGAACTTATTCTTAACGGAAACCAATATTCACTTGACATTAAGAGCATTCATGACATGAGCTTGGCCTCAGGAAAGGTGCATAGTACATTGCAAATAAATACACCATATCGAGTGATGAAAGAAACCGTCCTGCAGATAATACATGAGCATAGGTCAGGCCATTTCGACTCTGTAGTAAATATTTCAAACGAAGGAATGACAATTGTTACTGTTGAAGGAAAGTACGAGCGATCGAATAACCAAGTAAAATCTAAATTCACAACATCTAATTCGCTTCTTGGGGATGATGTCTCTGTCATTTTAAATGCTGACTACTCCGCGAGTCCATCAAAGGCACATTTAGAATTGTCGATTTCCCCATCCAAAATTTACAGTATCGATGGAACGTACAGAAAAGAAACTTCAGGAGACATGGACATTTCAATAAGCGCGAATACTCCAAACAACCCAGCAGTCATATTATATGGATCACGCTTTGTCAAGAAAACAGGTATTGAATCGAAACTGCAACTACAGTACATGTCAGGCAAAAACATTCAACTGGATAGTTTTCATAATCCCAATGAAATTTCTCTCAAATTTTCTTCACCTTTCACAAGCGATTTTGCAACAAATGCAATGTACAAACGAACAGGAAACACCCTTACTACATCAGCAAAGATTGACGCTGAACCATTGTTGGGAGCATGGCTAGTATCAGCATCGTTTGATATCAACGAAAGATTATCTGGTAATGTAAAACTGACAACACCAATTGCAAGCGTGCCATATTCACAGATTACATTTGTAAGTTATATGGTAGACAATAAGAGACAGTCATCACTTTCAATTGAATATTTACCCGGAAAAACAGTTCGACTCGATAGTAAGTATAGCTTTCAAAGTGTCAACGACTTGGCGATGTCTCTGGAATTTTCGTCACCATTTGACCAAATGCCATACGCCAGAGTTTCGATCAATCATGTTGGAGACCTTCGACGATTCTCAAACAACGGTGAAATTGAATATCAGCGAGGCAAAGTGATGTCAATAGAAACTCGATATTCGGGCGTTGAAACCAAAAGCGGATCTCTCATTATTCGGAGTCCATTTTATGAAGATATATCGGCTTCATTCAACTACGAGGGAAGTCTTCTTGACTTTAAAGCTGATGTTGACATGTCATGCACATCTAATGTCCATGTTGAATTAAAACACAATGGCAACTTCAAAAACTTTGAATCCTCTAGCCATATCTTAGTCGATAATACAAAATATGGCGGAAGTCTAAACTTTAAATCAAGCCCAGGTGTAGAAGCCTCGTTAGCCATTGAAACACCAATTCGAAACGCCAGGTTTTCTGCCTCACACAAAGGCCCTTTGTTGTCGTTTTCAAACCAAATGGAACTTTCAGTAAGTGACATCGGCGTTTTCTCATCCGATTTCAATGTTGATCTTCTGTCGACAATCAACCTTTCGGCTATTGTAAAAACACCTATTAGAGGATTCAGTGATCTACGAGGATCCCTTACACATGAAGGCTACATCTCAAAGTTCCAAACTCAAGTTGAATTGCAAAGAAATCAGGATATATATTTCGCTTCAACCAAGGTGAACACTGAGCCAGCATTTATTGCCGAAACTCTTCTGAAGACACCATACAAGGCATTAAGAGAAGCCCGTATTTCCATTTCACAGGAATGGTGTGATTAACAATTTCAAGTTTCATGGGGAAATGCAGCTTAACAAAGATATAACAGAACTTGATCTAAATGTAGACGCCACTAAGAAAATAGACGTCGACTTCACTCTGCGAAGTCCTTATACCGACACAATCAAAGCAACTTTCGATCATTGGGGTAAACTCTCGAGGTTCCAGAGCAAGCTTCGTGCAAGCGCAGGTAGCAAGCGCCTTATAGCAAATGCCAAATTCCAAATGCAGCCGACTGTTAATGCACTTTTCACAGTTAAATCACCTATTTCATGGCTGAAAAGTCACCAGCTGTCTCTTAAGCACTCTGGTACAGCCGACAGTTTCAAGTGCAATCTGCAGTACAAGTGCAATGGCGACACCTACATCGGTGATGCAACTTTCCAGAACTTGAACTCTCTTAAAGGTGAATTAACAGTTAAAGGACCTTCATTCAGTACGATAAAGGCATCTGTAAACCATGAAGGTAAAATTCAGAATTTCAAATCATCAGCAAGTGTTTCTATGGGAAAAGATGCAGTTGAAGCCAATATCAACATGAACACAGTCAACGGACTGAAGGGTGGCATTGCAGTCGCTACACCATTTTATGGTTATAAGAACATACAAACGGCCGTTGTTCATTCAGGTGACCTGCACAATTTCAAGAGTCATGGAGAATTTTCATTAAACAAAAAGTCAGGCACCATCGATATATCATTTGACTCAACCAATGGTATTAACGGAAAAGTGACAATGATTAACTCTTTTAATTCCCTTAAAGATCTAACGCTTACAGTTACTCATAATGGAGACATGAACAACTTCAATACAATTGTGCAATGTTCAAGCAATAAAAAAAGTTTGCTCGGAGAAGCTTCATTCAAGAACGGTATTTCGAAATCAGGAAGCGTCTCACTTAAGTCAACACTACCTGGAATAGATAATTATGCTGCATCCTTCTCACACGAAGGGGACATGTCGAAATTTCACTTCATCAGTCAACACAAACTGTCCCGGTGGAGCAACTGCGATTAACCTGGTCTTTGATTCGTCTAATGGCATACAAGCCAGATTGACTGGAGAAACACCTATGACGAAGAAGGCAGAAATTGTCATTAGTCATGTCCAGTCCGATACGTCGTCGAATTCTGATGTGTCTGTGAGGTATGACGGTGTTAAAACAATTTGGACTTCAGTCTGATTTGACTATTCAACCAACAGTATCGGCAATTGTCTCAGTCATCACACCTCTTGAGGGATACGAATCTTCTGAACTTCAACTCCATCATAATGGCAATGCGAACGGGCTCAGATCAAATGCAGCAGTAAATGTTTTCGGAAAGCGATTTGAAACAGAAATTGAATTGACAACTTCACCGGACATACAAGGGTCTTTCAAAATCTCCTCTCCGCTTGCCGAGGAACTGGTAGGAAAATTCATTTACGAGGGTTCCATGAAAAACTTTCAAGTCAAATATTGACATGACTTACGGCGGACGAAGTGGAATTAGTGTTGATATGTCATTCAACATTGAAGATCAATTTTCAGGTGATTTAAGAATAATTTCTCCACACATAAATAACTTGGAGACCAGCTTCACACATAAGGGTGATTTTACTGCTTTTGTAACTGACGCTCGAGTTATCTACGCTGGACAAAAGAGCACTTTGAGTATGGATGTAAAAACTTCTCCAACTGTTGTAGCAACATTTACCCTGACTACTCCAATGTCGAAAGACATGAAATTATCACTATCGCACACAGGACCTTGCTCAAACAGCCACACGTCTGCAAATGTCCAATATGGAACTGAGTCTCTCTTGAGCATTGACTCAAGAATTAATCACGAGCGTTCGATCAACGTTGGGATTACTATCACCTCAGTATTGCCTCAATTAAAGATTGTTTCCGTAAAAGTGACCCACGATGGCATTTATACAGATTTTGCATCGCACGCCGAGGTAACATACAACAAACAAAATCTCGTTGGAGATCTTTCCTTCAAACCTACATCAGGTTCATTTATATTAAAAACGCCGTTTTTCAAAGACATCACAGCTTCCTTTGACAGGGACAACGCAAATACCATGAACGGAAATTCTAATGTCAATGTTGCGTATGGCGTTACAACCTTGTTTGCCATTAAATTAGATGCTAATCTTCCTTACACATGGATTGTTCAAGTGCAAGTTCCAGTCAACGGATATGAAACATCAGAATTAACATACAGAAAAGAAGGTGAAGTTGGCGGACATTTTACGATTGATATAAGCAGGACAACTGCATGGCGTAGAAGCATACATTTCCAAGTCCGATAAACTAGGAGCCGTAGTAAGCATTACGTCACCATCACTTCCATACATGTCTAGTAAAATTGAAATCTCTGGTACACTCAGTAGTCCAAAGTGTCATTTGGAAGGAACCTACATAACTAATACAGTTGAAGCCGACCTTGAGTTTAATACAAAAAATGGTATTTATGGAATTCTGAGTATTAAGACGCCTTTCACCGAGCCGATCGAGTTCGAATGTGAAATTGATGGGACACCGAGACAGTTCACCCTTGACTCGTCAGCAAAATATGGACAGGAAATGCATAAATTGACGGGCTCTGTAAATACAATAGACACATATGAATGTCAGATCAATATCCGATCACCCAGAGTAATTCCGATTGCCGTTGGATTTAAACATGACGGGGAACTGACTAACTTCAAATCTCACGGTGAAGTTAAATTGGATAATGATAAACATAGCCTTGATGCCGGGTTGTCGATTATGAATGACGCCGAGGGATTCCTTAGCATTGAATCGCCAATGGTAGAACCCATTCAGGGTAAATTCTCCATAAATCTTGTTCCATTAACGTACAAGGTTGTTAGCGAAGTAAAGATCGGCGATAAAATTGGAAACATCGAAATAAGACAAACAGGGCCTTTAAGTGGTAATAGCAAAACTATCAACAGAGTCAAAAACAATAATAGACAGTCAAGTTTCGCTTGGTACAAACCCTATTCGCGGAAGCATCACTTTAAAGAATCCATTTAAGAATATCTTTGCCTCTTATGCAGTTGACGGATCTGTACGAAATTTTAAAACCCAGGCTAAGTTCACCATTGGATCGACAGTGATGCTTGACAGCGAAGTAGCATTTCAGTCAAACCCAATTAATCTCGACCTTACTATAAAAAACCCAATACGAGATATCCAAGCCACTCTCTCAAAAAGCGGACCATGGACAAATTTTCAGTCAAGTGCTCAGCTCATCGTTGCATCCGAAACCATTTTAGATTCTGACCTCTCCGCAAACGTTAATCCTCTTCAAGGGTCTTTTAATTTCAAAACACCTGTCAAAACACTATCGGGATCCATTTTCGTTGACGGGACCTATGACCACTTTGACGTTAAGGGAGAACTAGCGGTGGATGGACAATCTAGCTTCATGAATATTCAGTTTAAGTCGGATGGTGGTATTTTGGGAAGTGCTAGTTTTGCAAAAGGAACCCAAGAAATATTTTCAAGCAAATTGTCTTTTGAAACTTCACCTCTGCGGGCAAGCCTTTCTTTGAAGTCCACGAATGAATATATTAAAACCCTGTCTGCATCATTTAGTCATAAAGGGAAAGTTCTTGACTTTGAAAACCAAGCAGAAATTACAATAAATGGAGAAAAAACAGAAGCGCATATGCTATTCAACATCGGGTCGAAATCTGAAATGAAAATCTCAGCTTCAAGTCCATATTTTCCTTCAATTGGATTGGGACTCGAATTTGTTGGCAATGCCCAAAAGTTCCAAAGTGCAATGGAATATTCTGTCGGCGAAAATACATTTTCCTTCGATTCCAGTGTTGACACAACCAATGGCATTGACACCTTTATGACAGTAAAGACACCATTTGAAGGTTACAAAACTGTAACATCTAAGTTGTCATATAATGGAATATTTCCTAACTCAGATGGCCTTATCCAAATTAAGACAGGAAGAAGGACACTCTTGACAGGTAACTTTCAATTATCTAATGTGAAAGGAATCTCTTTGAAAATTGTTTGTCAGTCAGTCCTTACACCAGCACTTCAGATTTCGTTCGACCACTCCGGAGATATGCAGAAATTCACAACTAGAGCTGAACTTCGTTTCAATGGCACTCCATTCACGACCGATATTTCTTTTCAATCGACACCGTACCCACAAGGTTCCTTTGCCGTCGTCACTCCGTATATGGAACCAGTAACTGGTTCCTTCAACGTGGAACCTCAGTTGAATGGAAATTCAATTAATATAAAAGCTACATTTAACGGCCAACCAAATTCTTTAGATACTAGCTTTTACTTTGGTAACGATATGGGTGCATCCTTTTCAATGAACTCACATGTAACTGGAACAATTCGAGGATCTGTCAGTTTAAATAGGGGCTACTCAAGCTATACAGGCAGTGTTAATATGGAAGCACTAGGAAAGAAAATGACACTCGACGGTAAACTGAATACAGAACGAGGAATTAAATCTAGCATTTCCATAAATTCTCCATATGGAAACAGTGAGGCAGAATTTGCATACAGTGGACAGTATCCAAATGCCAAGGCCGATTTAACAGTTTCAATGCCTGGAAATAAATTTTCTTTCAACAGTGAAATCCAGACTCAGCCCAAGCTATCCGCTACACTTGCCATATCTACACCATTCAGTGGATATGAAAACGTTGGAGGTAACATCCATTTTGCAAGCAACAACGACAGTGTGTCTTTTGATACACAAATAAATTATCTGACCGGAAAACAAATTGCTGCTTCGTTTGAGTCAACAATTTCGGGAAAAAATGTGCAGACAGTGGCAAAGCTTGAAACACCTTACACGGAAGACCTTAACATTGAATTAACTCTGACGGGACAACCAAGTCAATTCTCGAAATCGCTCGTTGTTTCAATGGGTGAAGACAACAATTTAATATCTACCGGAACTTTCTCCATCGGCATATCGTCCTTAAATCTAGATTATTCTCTTAAAACGACGTTTGCTGGATACGTAGATGACCAGCATATACAGGTTAAGTACGATGCCGATTTGCCGAATTTTAAAGCATCTGCTGATGCTAAAATACTTGGAAGTTTGTACTCGACTGAAGCTAGCTTGGACCTTTCAAATGAAATAAACGCATTGTTCAAACTTGATACACCATTCGAACACTTAAGTGACATTGCAGTCACATTTGAGCATTCGGGTACCTACAGGCGATTTACCACCAAGTCAACAGTACAAGCAAAAAATAAAAGTTTGTTTGAATCCAACCTCCAGTATTCTAATTACGGATGGCGAAGACTTTCAATGTCCTTAGACATGACAACACCATTTCAGGGCTGTGAATTTACCAAAGCTTCATATAGACATGCTTCTCTATCAGATGGCTTTGAGTGTGATGCAGACATATCCATTATGAATAAGGATATCAGTGGCACTTTGACAATTAATAATAACCCCCCAACAGCAACTGTTTCGTTTACCACACCGTTCGCCGGTTTTGAAAAGTTAGGTGCAGATGTCAAATATGTCATTGGAAAAGATTCAATAAACGGACAAGTTAATGTTGCCTACATGCAAGATAAGACACTTTCTGCGTCGATTGATATGAACAGCAACAGCCTTACATTTAAATTGTCCACCCCCTTCCAAGGGTATGAAAATCACGAAGTGCAACTGTCATACAATGGAGAAATGCGTAACTTCCAATCAACAGCTGCCTTTACATCATCTGCTGCTCCATCCATCAGGGCCCAGGCAAATCTGCGTTTGTTCTCACTGCTGAATTTGGACGGCTCCGTAAGTCTTACCAGTCAGATTAGAAATTTCGAAAACATCAAAATAACCGTCACAAACGAAGAAAACAAAGGTAAATATACAACTAAGTCAGAAATAAGTTGGTCTTCTTCACAGTCCATTGTCCTTGATGGAACTCTAACTGACAATAGTCTTTCAACTACTGGAAACATAAATTTAAGAACACCTTTCGATATGGTTAGACAAGCGGGTGTTGATATCAAAATGGAAAAGAAACAAGGAATTATCTACTCTGGAAAGATATCCCCAGTTTTTAACGGAAAAACCACTTTAGCCGGTGATATTACTTTTAGCAGCGCTCAGAACAAGGCTTTGTCTGTAACAATGCGCTCTCCAATAACCTTTTCTGCAGACGTCAGTGGTAACATCGGACGAGTTTATCAAGGATCTGTTTCTTTTACAAACGATATTTTCGAAAAGAACACCGGATTGACACTAACCGGAACAATTGACCCAATCGCAAAGAGCGTGGTTGCTAAGTACAACTGTCCAACAATGCAGCTGGATTTGAACGGTTCTCTTAAGAAATCAAGCCTAGTCATCAATACTAATCGCTATGGGTACGAGATATCCGAGTCGTTCGCAAAAATTATTCTTCCTACAAGAAGTCTTAAAGTAACCGGCAAAGTACAAAACGGGGCTACCGAAGGTTTCCTGTTTTGGGACGCAGACAAAGATGAAACAAAGAAAGTTGGATTCCGCTCCGAAATCAAATCTCAATCCGATTCGATGAAGGCTGACATGACAGTGATGTTGCCAAGCCTAGGAAAGGTAAACGTTTACAATCAAAGTAAATATTTTCTAGTTTTATATAATTACAATTTTGAATTAGGATTGACTAAGAATTTTATTATATTTCAAATGGTTTGATTCGCAACATTCTTGATATCAGGCACGTTATTGCAGTTTCAATTGCATACGGAGTCATTATTGTTTTATACTTGCAGGATCTTCAGATCGATTCCGAAATGATTCTGAACAGAGGGCGTATCATATTTGACGGAAAAACAGAACTAACCTATTCTAAAGATTCCCGAAAAAAAATCACAATTAACTCTCGTGTTGAGGACATATCTTCTTGGGATTCTAGAAATTACAGCTTTACATTCGGAATAAGTCACCCATACACTAGCGTCAATGTTGAGGTCGTTTCTCATGTGGGAAATTCAAACGAAAAAATGACAGGAGCAGTTGATGTCAAATACCTTACTGCAAGACGCGAGACTAAACAGTTCACAGTCAATGGAGAACTTGACAAAATCCGTAAAGGCGTCGAACTAAATGTAAGTATTTTATCAGATTTTTTTTCAAAAGAACCATTTTATTCATATAACAAGAACTGATTATATTTGAATTTAAACATTTTAAACTTCATAATTTTATAATGTTTGTCTTATATTTCTTTATTCTAAGATTGACACTCCAATGAAGAAGGTTGGAATCAACGGAAACATCCAGGCTGGATCCCCATATCGCCTTTCCTTGGTCAACAAATATGACAACAAAAAACCACTGAATACTATTGTTTCGTTTGATTCCTGTTAAACGCAGCATCGACTTTCAGATGAACTACGATTTGGGTAAGGTTGAAAGTTAACTTCTTTCGATGCATCTGTATTGGACAAATGTATCGTTCCTTTCTAACGTTTTAATATAATGAAAGGTTATATCATAGAAGAATACAATTGTGAAAGTTTTAAAATGGATTTATTTTAATTGTCATTAGCAACATTTACGACTTTTCATTTCAGAAAACCCAACCAGTGAGCTTCATGTAAGCGCGAAGTACGTGAATAATTCTGCCATTGCAGCTGAATTGTACCATGTGATCAACAGACAGAGAATAAGTGACGGACTGCTTGCTTTACGTCTAAACAGCTCTCATCTTCTTCACAGCAGAATCCATTGGCGACCAGATATGATTGCTGATCTAAAAGTAAGTTTAACTTAATTGGAAAGTTGATTCCTTTCTATCTGTTTGTATATTGAATATTTATCTATGTAATTTGTACCTTTCTTATTCGCTATGAATTGAATTATTAAAGGAATACACAGCAAAGAAGTCTTCTACCTACAAACGCCAGCTCTCCAGCTTTGCTGATGCTGTAAGTGAGAGTATTAGCGCCGAACTTAGACAAAAGTCTAGTATCATCAATCGTTCTTTTATGGAGGAATCGGAACCGTTTGTTGCCACTGCCACTGAACAACTTGAGCGACTGGCCATCATGTATGAGCTCAATCAGTATCACATGCGTGATATCGTCGATGTAGTTCTAGCTGCTGCTGAAAAGACAAAGTATGTAAACCTACGTTGTTTATTTTAGTTTTCATTTAATATAACCGTTGTTAAGGATGCTAACATATTATGATCTTCAGCAATCGTGAAATGTAAATCATTTTGTGTTTGTCTTATAAATGTTTTGGTAAAAAAGTGAACACGTTGCATTCATCTTCATATCTTATTAGACTCAAACTACACGACATGTCTCTGGCGACCAGTGAGTGCATGAACAATCTGTCCGATGAACTGTCAAAGTCAATGGGAGTCTCCAAGGAAACGATCAAGGTTTGTCTACACTTTTTTAAATTTGAAAACGCATCATGTCATGATATTTAGCGGAATGTAGGGATGTACTAATTGTCACACCAAAATCATTTGAATAACAGTGTTGAAAATATTTTTGTAGAACATAATACTGGAGGTAGAGAAATCATCGGGGATGATCATGCAGTCTGCTGAGAATGTCTACAACATATACTCAGGTAAATGTTCGTTTGTTATATTGAAAGAAGCATTGTCTATATGTGGTTATATTTTGTCAGGTTGTGTAGGAGACCTCATTATTTTACCTAAGTTTAAAACAATGCGTTTGCTATATGAATAACACTATTGTATTTCAGGCCATGTTTACAACATCACCGCACCAGTTATGACCTCTGTGAACGACAAGTACAATACTTACGTTAACTATATGTCGCAAATGAGCAATGATCACATGACCAACATGGCTGACAAGTACACATCTGCAATTTATGGTGTAAATGACGCTATCAATACCAGAGTATCTCGCTTGTTGGCAAATAAACAAGTTGGTGGCGCCTACCAGCACGTAAGACATATTTGTTGCTTTCAGATGAATTTAAACATTGATAGATTTGCATTTAACATTTTTAGCTGGATTCGTTATTTCATTATTTATGTAATATTTACATGATTCGATATTTTTCAGGGTTACAATGCCTACAAATATTGGGAAATTAGAGAAAATGCAGAAATAATTGCACAAGCAATAATTGATTGGATTAAAGAAGAAATCGAGATAGAACTTTCAGATATTAAAGCCACACTCCTGAACCTTAAAAAGAGTACGATCACCGTTTATGACCCGAAACACGGTGAAATTCAAGCTGAAATCCATTTGCCGTTGCCAATCAAGACTTTAGATGCTGTTCCAGTAATAGAAATGGACATGTCAAAGACACAGAAAGTACATTCCCAAAATGCCAAGTATCTCGCTGCCGTCATCTGATGTCTCAAAATGGCTGCCCCCTTATGAAGGTACATTGATAGTTAATTACATCTAGTTTACTCTCGTCTTTTAATAGTTTTAACTTTAGTAGCGTATCTTCTTTAAAATGTAAGAATAAATGATTTATGTTGGTAATATTTACAGCCATCGCTACCATTGAGGGTGACACTATTACCACGTTCGATGGGCTGACCTACGACTTGACCAAGAGCTGCACTTTCCTCCTAGCTAAAGACAACGTCAACGGTAATTTCACAGTGGTCCTCAACAAGGAAAACAACAATAAAACCCTGGTTATTATCGCTGACGGGAAGGCCATTGAGCTCTTAGCCGATGGACAGGTGTGTGTTTGTGTGTTTGTTAATTTGCTTATCTCTTATGTTAGGAACATAAGCTGCAATTACTGCAATGATGCCAGTAAGTTTAGCATGTAACATAACACAAGATCTTTAAAGCTTTTTAGCGATGAAAATATGAACATTGTTATCTGATATGTACATTGAATTGAGACATGTGACTTCACCACTCTTGTTGTCAAACACTATTATCATCGACGAAACTACGAGCGGTGATCTTACTTTGTTTCCTTTTAATTCAGAGTCCGATACGCCTACCACTTGGCTTTCACCACATACTGAAAACTCACTAGAAACATCCTTATTTGGAATTTAGGTTTTCTTTTTTTCTTTATTGCACGTTCTCTATCCAATCCACAGATCAAGGTTGATCGGCAGCTAACTGCATTACCAGCGGTCTTTAGAGACACAACGATGACGTCACTGAATGGCCACGTGAAAATCAATGTTGCTGGCCATCTTGACGTTGACTACGTGAAAGAGCTCGACTCGTACACTATTGTGATGAACGGCTTCTACTTCGGAAAGACAAACGGACTCCTCGGTAGCTATGACAACGAGCCCTACAACGACATGATGACGTCGTTTGGAAAGCCAAGTGACAATGCTGACCGCTTTGTGAAGACCTGGGAAGTTGGCACTGGCAAATGCCGCTGAGCTTAGACGTTCTCTAGGACCCAACTGCCAAAACCAAATGGACATACTTTGTGATTTTAACTGTGATTGACTCTCAACTTTAAACTGACAGAATTTAAAAAAACGTTTTTCTTTTCAACGTTATTTTATAGTAAAGTATAATGTATTTCAATTTTCAAGATCATGTATTTGCTTTTAATAACAAACATATTAATAATTTTATAACTGTACTTTTTAAAACTTTAAACTGAAAGATATTGTAGTATTTTATAAGCAAACACAAAAATCAACTGCTGTACAATTAAACACTGAATAAATAATCAAAGCATCATTTGTACTTAAATGTATTATTTCCTCTCTGTTGGGGGACATTTTAAAGTTGTCCACAATTCGCAAACATTTTTTCCGGTATATTGTTGCGTAAGTGTGACATTATACAATCAAATATAATTGTAGATGGAATAGGAATCCTTATAATTTGGGACAGAGATATAACATTGTTTAATGTTTTCGCATTGAGTAAGGTTCTGGTCGACTTCTTTCTTAGCTTGCGTTTAAATGTATGTTGAACTTAGGCAGTGTGTCATTCAACAACGTCACAGTTTGTATGGCTGCTGGTCTTGCCACTGAAGTATCCATTGTTCCACAAGATTTCTTCATGGCTCAGTAATAAAAGCTTAACAGACACTCAGCGAGAGAATCATACCGTCACAAAAAATAAATTCAGATACCGCCTATAAGCGGTCAGTGACAACATTAACAAAATAATAATCGACAAAATATATGAACGGCGAAAATTACACTAATATTTTGACACGTATCTTTCCTATGACGTCTTAGAGGTTGACAGGACAATTGTTACTAGTTGAAGATCATCAACAACACATTGTTAGGTTAAAACACATTTAACTGCTACTAATTCTGAATATAAACAAGGGGAATGGAACGTGCTTACGGTAAAATATAAACGCTTTGATCGGATATACTTGCATTGTTGACTACTGACCTTGTCCCTGAAGTTGTCCTTGTACTATTGAATTATAAAGCTAAACTCTTATCATTGAAATAAGCATTAGTAAACCAAAACAACTTGAAACAAAGGAAGCACACAATGCTGGTAATTTATAAATTTACAATTTTGCACGATATTTCTCTCATCATTAAATGTGCAGACGACCACCCATGATTCTTTCGAGAAAATGAACAAAAATAAATGATCCTTATTCCCCGCGTATAAGCCAATGTCTAAATGCATTTTCTGTAAAACGATATTTGCTAATTAGCACAATACCTTTGGCAATTTATATTTCAACGCATAAACTTAAAGGCTAAGACATACATTTATACATATAATAATTATGATATTCAATTATTTTTTCGTCGGATTTCAGCTTAGACCAATTGGATTACAAATTTCTTTTTTACAGGATGAAAAGTTATGCTTGTAATTATCAAAATAATATTGTAAAATAAAGTTGAACACCGTTAATCCGAAATCGTAGGGACCCAAGACATTATTTCGAAGAATCGATAGTTCGGATGAACACTTTTCAGAAAATGACAGCGTTCGCGAATTATATATGACGTGGAATATTAAGTCGTGAAGATTGCAATGTCGGTTTGACGTTACCAATACGATGCATTCGGTTTAAGTGATCTTTCGTATACATGTTCGTTGAATTATTGTTTAATAAAGCGATAACAAGTAATTCATCATTATTTTTCTTTATTAAAACAACATTAAACATTTAAAACAAAATGACAGCACATATATGCAAATTGTTTCCTCCCGGATAGGTTACCGGGCCATTAACCAGATTGCTTGGTAGCGTTTCGAGTGAGCAGTGCGGCATTCAAACCTGATGAGATATTTTCGAATGATATTCTGGTTGTGTTATCCAGCAATTATATACACACTTCATCACCGAAATAAATCACTGATTTTCTGACAACGATGTTTGTAAAGTATGCGATCTCAATGTCATTCTTTAACAAGCCCTAATTGTGCTCCATTGTCACATTAATTCGATGCTCGAGTGTATTCGTAGTATGGTGTGAAAAATGATGAGATGATCGAGTTCAAAATAAGGATAGATAAATAGGTGTGAAATATCAAATCAGGACCGTAATTTTTACTTCGGAATAGCGATTTTGGATTAAAGGTTAAACATTTTGTTGAACAAAAAAGGAGAAATATCGGGACGGAAATGTTTTCGAAATAACGATAATTTCTGAAAAACGGTGTTCGGAATAGCGGTGTTCAACTGTAAATAAATCTGAAAACCCAAATTATGCTTTAGTACAAAAATAACTTAACCCAACAAAAACGTTTAAGTATAGGAAGAATAAAACCGTTACATACGGTTAAAGTGCAGCTATAAATAATACAGTTAGTACAAAAATTTCAATTTGGAACTTCAAATATTAGTAAGTTTTGTGAGTCTCACCTAATTATGAATGAAAACTATATAATCGAGTTCAAAATATATGTATAGTAATTCAACTGTATATGTAGTGGTAGGCCATTGTGCACATGTCTTAGAACACCTCTTCAAACACATTATCTGATTAAAATGTTACCCATAATGTGGTTGAGAGAGCTATTATGAACTTGAATATAAATCATGAACTGCTAATAAGACAAAATCCTCGCCATGAACAACACGTCTGGAGTAACGCAAGATGCAGCGCCTGAAAGAAAACAAACATACATATGTAATTTTGCGTTTAAACTTAGTTAGAGTTATAAAAGTCAAACAGTTTTCACTGAGGCATTGGCGAACATGTGAGGAATTTCACATTTTAGAAAACATAAGTATGACATTACATGGAATACTCTATTTTTATACATTATAAGATATTTAAAAGTTTATCTTGTTTTGAATTATTTGCATTTAAAGACAATCTTCCTGTTCACGCTTAGGCATTTGCTTATTTATAATGAACACAATTTTTATAGCCGACGGGAAGCAACAGTGCGGAAGCTGCGTCAGCATCTCTAGGACACTTTCAAGATCGCCCGTGAGTTAGCGGACACATTCGGTTTGAGAGGGTTTACCAGGTTCCCCAAATGCGGGCAAGACCAGAAATATAATTGCAAAGTTTACTTTTTTCAAAGACCGGGAAAGGATCGTAAATCATGGAAGCAGCTTGATTGGACCCAGTTCCGAGTTTTTGAACAATTTCCCCCCCCCCCCCCCGATGTCATCCAGAAGAGAAAGAAGCTGTGAGGGCATAGGGACACGACGGAGGTGAGATTTCTATCCTGTCGTGGAACATAACTGGTTTAACCTATTGTAAAAAAGACAATACTGATTTTACTGATTTGTTAAGCTCATTTGATATTTGTTTTTTATATGAAACTTGGACAAATTCATCTAGTAACGTTAATTTAAGCGGTTACAGTTCGTATAATTTTTACAGAAAATTTCAACACATAAACGCCCGTAAAAATAGCGGTGGTATTGTTATTTACTTTAAAGACCATCTAGTAAACGGCATTCAAATTGTAAAAAATCATTATGATAGCATTATCTGGTTAAAATTAGATCGTAAGTTCATTAATACTGAGGAAGATGTGTATATCTTATATATGGGGCGAAGGTTCGCCAGTTTATAATACATTTAACGTAGATCTTTTTGAAATCCTAGAAAATGACATCACATAGATTTCTGAAATTGGTAAAATATTTTTATCTGTTGATTTTAATAGCCGTGTCGGCAACTAATGCGATTTTATTACACATGATAATGTTAATACTGTTCTTGATAACCTGATTATGCATCTGTTAGGGCCTCTGTTGAAAATGTACATAACAGTCATGTGATTAAATTTCTTGATCTTTGTAAATCAACTTGTATTCGCATTATAAATGGTAGAAATGGTAACAGTTTCAAACATACTTTTTATTCGCATAACGGATCTTCTGTAATTGCTTACTTACTGACCCATGAATGTAACTTTTCAATGATATCCAACTTTACTATTGGCGATTTCAATGAATGGAGCGATCACGCCCCAATACATTTTTCATTATATTGTAATAATTTTTCGACTAGTTACAAGACATACACTGAGTTTAAATTTAAATGGGATAATACTCTACGTGGACAATTTCGCAATGGGATTAGTACAAAATTACCTGTTTTCGATGATATTGTTGACAATATATACTGTTTAAATAGATTTCAATTAATGATGATTTAGATAGATTTACGGCTACAATCTGCAGTGTCGCGGACCCGTTATTTTCTAAACGTTTTACTCACAGTAACAAACCATTGTTTGATATTGATAGTTGTACGGAAAATGCTGATTGATTTTATAACAAATGTGTAAATGCACGACAATTATACCAAGAAGCTTTACATATTTTTAATCCGAATAAAACTGATATTAATAGTGTTACTCAGTGTGCACAAAAGAAGTCTTATAAAGATTTACTTCGTAAAATAAACCTTTGCTTATCGTCAAAAAAAGAAGGATATTGAGAATTTAAGGGAAAACAAACCTAGAGAATTTTGGAAATTTTAAATCAAATAATAAAGTTAACAATTGTTATATCCCTTTGGAAGATTTTAAAACATTTTTTGAAAATCTTAGCCATAATACGTTTGATTGCAATAACGATGAGGCTGAGCAGTTTTGATGAAGATAACTATACATTTATAGAGTTAGACCAACCTATTTCTGTTATTGAAGTTTGTAGCGCAATACAGCATTTAAAACGTAATAAATCGGCTGGTAGCGACTGTATATTAAATGGGTACTTTATTGAATGCGTTGACATATTAACAAGCCACTTTTGTGATGTATTTAATAGCATTTTAGTGTCTGCTTTTTTTCGGAAAAGAGACAGAAGGTGCCATTATTCCTCCCCATAAAAAGGTTCTGTTAATGATGTCAATAATTACAGAGGAATTACACTTGTTAGTTGTTTTTCAAAAGTACAACAATTTTAAATAAGCGCATCAAGTTATTTTGTGAAGCTAATGCCACTATTTCGGATGCACAATTCGGATTTCGAAAAGGTTGCTCAACGGTTGACGCAATTTATATTTAAATGTCTATTGTGCAAAAATATATTAATGATAATAAAAGATTATATGTTATTTATGTCGACATGTTGAAGTGTTTTGATAGTATTTATCGCAATGCTCTATGGCTTAAATTGTATAACTCTGGTATAAAAGGTATACTACTTTGAATAGTGAAAGATATGTATGAAAATGTTAAATCTTGTGTGAAATCATGTACATCTTACTTTGAAAACTTTAGTTATGCCGTTGGCCTGCGCCAGTGGGAGGTTATATCCACGATTCTTTTTCCCTGTTTGTAGAGGACTTAGAACTATATATACAAGATAGCATCACTTCCGGTTTAAGTATTAATGATATTGTATTGATTATGTTGCTGTTTGCTGATGATATGCCCATTTTAGGGCAATCGCCCGAAGAAGTCCAAAACCATTTAAACACTCTTTACTCGTATTGCAAAGCATGGGGGTTATATGTAAATACATCAAAGACATATAATGCCCATAATATCGATGTTGTTGATAACGTTTTTTTTTTTTTTTTTTTTTTTTTAGGGTTTTTAGAATTTTAATAAATTTGTCATTATGTCGATACAACACAATAGTTCACATAACAATGAATACAAATGACTACAAAAACTATCACAAAAATAATTTTCCTGTCATTATATTATTCTTACCACTTTCGAACAATCACCATGTTATCCATACCCTCGATAAAAACCCTCGCTAGTTCATTTGTAACACCGTTGGTGAAAATAACCAACAAGCTTATGTACACAGTTTTTGATAAAATAATTTAACAGCACTGAGCAATGCAAGCATTCAAATAACACACATCAATAATTATGCCCCATAAAAATTCAACAAACAAATGAATCAAATATTCGTACACATGATGTTAATGGTTTTAATGTGAATCATTTATCCATGAAAAATATCATTTTCTATGAAACTCTTGCACAATGAAAATATGAAGTCATTTCTATGCCTTGATAGATATTTTCGTAAATTTGTTTGGTACAATAATGGTCATTGATCTCGCTGCGATGAGTTTATCAATTTATTACAAATACAATCACAGATATTTTTTCAGCATATTTTAATGAAATGTCACTGTTCATTATAATATGTAGATTCTGAACTGGTGAATGGAATGCAGATGTCTAAGATCTTAAAAATGTGTAAAGTTTGAGACTTAATACAAGGTCGGAACTAAAATACATCTCAAAATGTAAGACCCTTGAGAAAACACAAGTGATGTTTTCTGCAGTATTAGAAGTAAGTCAATTGAACACACTAACATTTGGGTGTCTGACTTTCCTTGTTAATTTGAATATCCTAAGTTCTCCCATTTTTATAACTCATCGTGCTCCTCTTCCCCAGTGGGAATGGCACCACCTGCACCCTGGTAAAGTTTGCTAATGATTGGCTGAACAATTTCACCCAGTTCTTTCTTCTGTTCCTTGTATTCCTCAGTGTCAGCCTCAGGGTTGGATTCAAGCCACTTAATCTTCTCATCAAGATGTTGTTGATAACTTTAATTTTTTAGGTACTGTGTGGAAGTGTTGCATTGAATCAAGAGCATTTGGTTGGAAAAGCCCTTAAGGCCATGAATACTTTATATAAGTAAAAACAATACGACCTTAAACCTAAAATATTTTGTCAATTATTTAATTCTTTTGTTGACTCAATATTGAATTATGCCTGTGAAATTTGGGGTTTTAGTAAGTCAAAAGACATTTAAAATTTTGTAAGCAATTATTACATGTTAAAATGAACACATGTAATGCTACAGTGTATGGAGAATTAGGTAGATATCCTCTATACATTAATAGATATGTTAGAATTATTAGATACTGGTTTGAGATTTGCAACAGTAATAACATTATAATAAAGTCCGTGTATAAACAGGCCATTGATGACTGTAATAAGGGCTGTATTAACTCGGTTTCTAAGTTGAAAAACTGTTAAATGATTATGGTTGTGCATATGTATTTAATAACCCAAATATTGTGCATGTTAATGTATTTATAAACGAATTTAAATGTAGAATTATGGATACATTTAAACAAGAAGGGTATGATAATATTAGTAACCGTTCTGTTTTGGATATGTATAGAATTTTAAAAACTTCCTTTGATTATGAAATATATTTAGATTTAGTTCCAAAGAATTTACGTTTATACTTTGTTAGATTGATAGTTTCTGCACACCCGTTAAGAATACAAACAGGATGTTATGCATGTAATAATATACCTCGTAACGAACGATATTGTTTATGTTGTAATAGTAGGGACATAGAGGATGAATATCACCTCATATGTATTTGTCCATGTTATCGTCAGTTAAGTGTAACTTATATAAAACAATGATATTATGTTAATCCATCTATATTCAAATCATCAATTATTGGTATCATGTGATAAAAAGGAAGTTATAATTGTTTGTAAATATATTAAATATATTAAAGAAGCATTTGTTAAACGCAACTCACCTATACATAATTTAACTTAAAATAGTAGTTATGAAACATTCCCTCACTGCCAAAGTTAACATAATAATTATTTTGTATTCAATTTACATAATATATTTGCTTATATTCTGTCTCAGGACAGGCGAGAAGAACGTGAAGGATGACTTTCGGTTACATCTGATGACATCGGCTTCCTACTGGGCTTTAGAGGGGCTCACCACGTGGGTCAAGGTCGTATAACCGAGTGACTAGGTCACGTCGTCAGGAATCTGACGATGAAATGCGTTGCGTATGATACTTGTTTGTGTTATATGAATAACAACGACACAAATAAGTAAACAATCTTAAGCTCTCTCAACATAGATGAACTACGTATTTCTTCCTTACACGTTTCCTAACATTTCTATATGTTATCTGTTTAATGCAAACCTCTCTCTTAGAGTTTGAAGAATGCTTGTTTATGCATTCCTTACTTTCAATCGACTTATTATCCAAAACTTAACGAAAATCAAATATAAATAAACGTTCTAAGGTCACGACTTTTGTAGTTAATGGGATGACTGTGTTGTGTAAAAAAGACAACGTTTTGATGCCTGATTAGCAAGTGCTATCAGATGTACATCATCAGTGTATGATAAACAATGCATACAATAGAGTTTGTGATCAAAGGGAAGTAATTCAATTTAACTAATTGTTTGTTGTAGTATTTTGAGTGGTGTGGGCCATAGAAAACCCAACTGTTATTCTTAATAAATACATTCAAAGAATCAAGTTTACGACAATTTCATTTTAGATAGAAAATTTGAGTTCTCCAGTAAATTTAAGAGACAATTTATTTCAATTCACACAATTTGTTTATGAAATTCATGAAGCTTGAAGTGGTAATGGTAAAATTAAATTTATTTTTATCAAGGGCAAAGTTACTACCGTATGTCTTTTTCACAGCACAAATTAATCAGATACTACGGAAATTACAATATTTGAATATTCACCCAAATACTGTAGCAGAATCACTGTTTTTAATGTGTGTTTCTAATTTCAGTAGTCAAGGGGCTCAGATTGTGTGACATTATCATTTTAAGCATTGTCACTATCATCTGTTGTTTTGCTGTTGCAATGCTGGGAAAGTCATTGGTTGTGTTGCACTTGAACGTTTGGGTGACAATTTCTAATGTTTGCGACGATATACCAGTATTTGATAGTTTTTGATTAGATAGTTCTTGATCAGAAATGTTCGAACTGTATGACATGGTATAATGCGTGTGATGTGTGCGCACTCTTTTGCAAATTGATTAAACTCTTCGCTATGGTATGATCCGGCATTATCAGATGTAACTTTATGAGGGATACCAAATGATGATGCAAAGATAAATTTTATCTCCCACCTCAGATAAGTAGATCCAAATATTCGACCATGCTAGGAATTCTTATCTTCCCCACAGGCAAAACTAAAAGAAGTACCCGTATGGAACTCCTTTTTTAATGTCATGACACAATTACCTCCCTTGTTGAAGTCCGTCGTCTGTAGCATCATAGAAACCTTGTAATGTGGCAATATTTAGAAACCTAAAAGACGAAAAAACATAATTATTTCTCACTTCAAATGGCACCATAAAAGGTTATCACGCTCCATTGAAGAAAAAAAAGCTGCCATCTACGCAGAACTATTTCAAGAACGATTTGACTATTAACATGTAAATCTCTGCGCGCATATATATGACAACCACGAATTATCACAAATCTATACGCATTTATTTCACTACGCACACAAATGTTCAAATGAAAAAATACAATTTTACTTTATTTTGTTTAACTGAGGTGGGAGTATAAAGTATATACTATAACCGCTCATGTAAGATAGGCTCATATTAACCCTCGCGCAGGGTGTTCTGCGGAAACTCGGTAAACCTCGTTTCCGTAAAACACCCTAAGCTCGGGTTTGGATGAACCAATCTTAAACTCTCGGTCATGGAAGATACTTATAATCTTGTTATGACAGTATTTGACCTGAGATTTGGTAGTCGATCAAACAAAATAATATTGAATACTGGTCTGCTACTAAGATAGTGTCAGTGCAGTGAAATAATTATGTCAGTGGCAAGGATTGTCCAGGGTTGATCCCGAACGGTGTTCTGAAACATAGGCTGTTTGCGTTAGTATTTTTGTTCTCAAAAAATACTGGGCAATAGAGAATCTGATCCTTATTGTGTGTTGTAATTTTAGGCGATAAATGTTGGATTTGAAATCATCACATCTTTTCCATTGTACTCATAAGGCAGTGTCGTAGCTGAACGATAGATTAAGACTATCAAACGCATGTGCACAAAATAAAAAATGGAGAAAAGAAATTAATACATTCTTGAGTATTATAAATCACCAAATTCATGCGGTAGGAGCAAAACATTTATTGTCCGCATTGGTCAATGATTTCAAAGTTCAACTACCAGTTTTGTCGTTTTTCAGCCACAGCCAAGACCACTTGAGCTTGGGTCTACCTGTTGTATTGAGTTTGCATTGGTATTAAACTATGTCTGTACTAAACAAGGCTATGAAGTGATCTTGATATTTTGCAAGGTATATTTTCATTATACGCTTTCCAGCGGAAAAAAGCACATTCTTCAGCAGACTTCTGAATGAACTGGCCATCTCTACAATATTTGGTGCAAATGGTTGAAGGTAGTTTGGTAGATTTTATTTAATACTTTGGCCTTTTGTGGGTATATTCTAAGTCCATGCAGTTTCAGTAAATATAATTTTAGACCTTCATTTTTCGTTTTGTCAGCGTTTAACTTGATTCCCTTTTCGACATCTTTGCATTAGTATGTCGGGGTTTGCGTCGGGTTCCGTTCTGTCTGAGCCGAAACTGACAATGACATAAAAATGACATTGATCCCCGGAAGGCCTTCTAAAAGTATGTCCTTCTTGTCCGTATAGTAGACGTAGAAAGCGGTACTTAAAATGAATAGTAAGAAAACAGTCGCCCATGTAAGGTATGGTAAAATCTCCTCTAGTAACATTGAGGGATAGTGCCGTCTGAGCAACGCTACGATAAGATTTTAAGATCTAGAAATCTTAGTATTCCATTGAGTTTATAAACTGTGCTATGTTAATCACCAAATGAACGGGCTTTATGTTTTAACTTTTGACAACTTCTTGCTGTAGTTTTTCTTATAAATATTGTTACTACTGCATTGACATTGTCTTTACTCTTTTGAGCTTTTGATTGGTGTAGCGTCGGGTTTCAGATGAACGTCACATGCACCTGATAACTTACCTAAATCAGTTTATTCATAATTGTGGTTTAACATTATTTGTTATTTTGTGCATGGCTCAGGATTAGGGGCACTAATTTCAATAGGCTGAGTTCCAGACGACATGTACCTAAATTTAACATGGGACGTGATGATGTATCAACACGGTATAAATTAACACAATATATTATATATATTGTTTGTGATTTGCATGTTAATTTGACCTTGAGCTCAGATCCAATGTTTGTCGTGAGTGGTTTGTTACAATAACCAATGCGACCTATAACCACAAGTGTCTTTATTGTAACCTTTGATATGATATTGATTTGGGCTGCCGAATTCAGTTTAAAAGTAACTGGTTTCGGTCCATCAGCAACATTCGAAAATACCTTCGATTTATTTCGTTCAGCTGTATAGTGTCTTAGAAATATTAACTGTGTAAGCTGAATCTGAATTGCTAACACTGTAATATTGGTCAAGAAACAAATAATTTACATGATAAGCTTTTTGTTCACGTTTCTTTGCTCTGCATACCGCACTGAATGTTGTTTTTTTGCAGTAATAGCACTTCTCCCCCTTCGCTGGACATGTTGCACCAAACCCATATTGATTATCGCAGTTTGGACTCCTTCTTGTACAATACTGGTTATA
Source organism: Mya arenaria (assembly GCF_026914265.1). Lineage (NCBI taxonomy): Eukaryota > Metazoa > Mollusca > Bivalvia > Myida > Myidae > Mya > Mya arenaria. Next base: position 13,282,419 of record NC_069134.1, on the reverse strand, counting down.
GGTGCTCCTCGTATGACTAGGCTACTACAATCTTTGTTGTGTGTGTGTGTGTGTGTGTGTGTGTGTGTGTGTGTGTGTGTGTGTGTGTGTGGGGGGGGGTTATGTTTTTACAACAAACAAATAAGATTTTATTCTATATTCCCAGTCAGATGTTTTGCTACAAATTGTTCATATATAATCAATAATTCCTTCAATGTTTTTGGTTAGGGAGTTTTGTTTAATTATTATTAGTAATTGAGTAAATGTTTTGCCATGTTTTACCATCTTATTTAAATGGATTTTTGCCCATTCAATTCTACTTAAAATTATAATTACCCCTGTAATTATTATTGTAATATACTTCAGTGCAACATCATTGGTATGTGATCGTTTTTATTTACTTTCTGTTTGTAACATATTATTCAAAGCGTTTATGTACTTGATCTCAAATGCATTGTAGCTTTATTTAAATTAGATAAGAAGAACAACTCCAAACTTCGATATAAAATATATAGTACTGCATTATATATAATGTATACACTATTATTGTAGATGGTTGTGAATATACTAAATAAATTGCTAACAGCAACAGAACTGCTTGTTATTAAAATATTTCATTAACATATACGAAAAACGTTTCCCTTTTTTCTGCTAATATGTTTCACTTAGTCATTTAGTGAGCTTAAAAGTGTCCGACAATAACACTTCAAGCTTGAAGAGGCAGCGCTTTAGTTCATATTATATGTGATACTCCGTTGAGATGATGTGATAATGATAATGTATGTGATATTCTGTTGAGATGATATGATAATATGCAATATATGTGATATTCTGTTGGGATGATGTGATAATATGTAATATATGTGATATTCTGTAGAGATGATGTGATAATATGTAATATATGTGATATTCTGTTGAGATGATGTGATAATATGTAATATATGTGATATTTCCCGATTATTCTGTCTGTCACCACTGTTGCCGTTCACCTTCTCTGTATTTGTATTTGTAGTAGCTTTGTCTTGAAATGTATCTTTGACCACATCTACCTGAGTATGTTTTTGCTGAGCAGAATTTTATAATGTTGTAAATAAATGTAGATCATGGAAAGTTATTTATGTGTTCAGTTGATTTATTGATAAGAATATAAGTCTAATTAGTAAACAATTTTTTATACTGTCATAGTACAAAAATTCATTTAATGATTAGAATTATTTTTATTTGATTTCCATCTAATTATTTGAAACATTGGGCATCTAATTTTTCAGAAAAACAACATTCATATCGGTATTGGCAGCGTACAATATTTACGCTATGAGAGTCGGTGTCAAGCTTCATGCAAAGTCGGTTGTGCTTCATCATAGTTGCAGATGACGTCATTATTTACTATCAGCATCATAACATACATGTACAACTGTACTGCTTCATTATACAACACTTCATAATTTTATGACAGCATCGTTACATACAACTTCTCTGCTACGTTATACACAGCTGTATCGAACAGGCCATTAGAATGATATTGGCCTTCTGCCCATTAAATTTTTATGACCGCTTGTTATTCCCTATTCTCTTAATTGATTTGAATTGAATCTGGAGTAAAATGTTCATCTCATGAATATTATGTACAGAACCCTTGATTCGGCTAGTTGATTCCTAGTCTGCTACATATCTACCTAACCACCTACTGGGAGATTGATGAAATGTATGCAAAATGTTCAGATGGAAGAGACAATTCAGCAAATCAGTCTCAATTTCACAACATATGGTCAAATATTCATTAACTTTATGTCTGCTTCATATCTGCTGAACCTCTTGAAGAATTTGGATGTAACTTGGAAAAAGGTTCACTTGTTTGTGCAGAACTTAGCAAGAGTTTAAACTTAAAGCTGCTCTCCCACAGATTGACCATTTTGCATAAATATCTAGAAGAATTTTAACATTACTTTTGAAAATTGATGGTTAAAGGCTAAGTGTTCATAATTCGTATATTTCATGTTCAATACCTGCAGCTGTTAATCTGTTTTTTTTTTATTGGGATACAGCCAAAATGATTAGCAATTAATTGCCTACTAATTTGAACAATAAATGTACATTAATTGCCTTTCATGCTTTTATTTATATGACTGACCATTTCCAAATTATAACACAGCAAAATCATGAGTGTAAAACCCAAGAACAAACAAGTACGATTACTCTTATGCAGAATTTGTTATTGTTATTAGATGGTTACTACTACTTGATTTTCATATGAATTGTTTAAAGTCTTTAAAAATTCCTAATATGTCAAGTGATCAAGCACCATTTCATCAGAGATACAATTTTATTTCAATTACATACACAACAATGCAACTACATGCACATGACTTGATCTTCTAAATCATATTCATAAAGATCTGTATAGTCACTGTCATCATCTTCCATACAATCACCAGAATCGGTGTCATCAGTGTCAGAGTCCTCTTTCGTGAAACGATGTGCAAGGCGCATAAACCTCTCTGATGAGCAATCGATGCTTCCGCAGTTGCAAACACAAATGTCGCAACAACTGTGAGATACCACAGAAGCATGATTTACAAGTGTGTAATTGGTTAACAACACATCCCTTCTACACCTCTTGTCATTAAGAGCATACTCCCGTAATTCTTGATCAGTATGTCTTAAGTGTTGTTTTGTTGTAAGTAGAAGATGATAGGCGTGTTCACCACTCCTGCCACGATAAGGTTCACACCATGGAAATTTACTCCCATTCCAGCAGCATTTGTGCAAATCAGAATCCGGAACATTCCCTCCTCAGATTTCATGTCATCTATTATTAAATCTTTCACTGCTTTAGGGGTGCATAAGTGTAACATTTGCACATATTCCATACAAGCTGGAAGACACAGTCTGATCATTGTATATTGTTTTGCACAATCTCTTATCGTTTTACAAAACACTATATGTCTTGGAAGAGTTTCGTTTCGTTTTTCAAGAGCACAGAGTAGCCATTGGAACATCACTTCTACCTCTTAGGAGGACTTTTCTACTTTCACATTCAATTTTATATTGACACGATCTGGGCATTCCACAATTTCTACCGGAAGATCCATACACAGTTTTTTCTCAATAGTCTGTCTTGTTCTTTTGCTGGCAGTGGCTGTTAAGACTAGAAATGGTACCCCTGGGCACAGTGAGCGTACTTTACCAATTTTACCGAACAATTCACGGGAGGGGTCACTGTTCTTAGTACCTTCACCCCTAAAATGATATAGATTCGTATATAGTTCTTCTTTGACTGTGGGCTAACGTTTAGGTTCGCGGACATATTTCTGATTGCCCCTCTGTCTTATGTCCGACACTGCCATAATGGAACCAGCTTTTGACAAAAAATCAGTGAATGTATGTACATGTATAAGAGTTAATCATTGTAAAAACAATGCTGGTGCAAAAATATGTACATACTAAATCTTGCATGTATTGCCATTGGCACACAAAGCGAAAGATCTTGAAAAAGAAAACCTAAATTTAGAAATAATGAATAATGCATCTGATGATTTGAAAATAAAGTATAAAAACGTGGACATTAACAAAACTGACCAGTGGACAACTGTGTGTGCTTCATCCACCACAATTGCGCTCAGAGGCTGTCTGAACTGACTGCACATCAATACATCCCTCCAACACTGTATTATGTGATGTTAGAAAACCACATTAAATCTAGAAAAGCCATGTTCCCTTCCACAAAACTTTGTTCAACAAAGTTGGGGATAACATAGCCAAAATGGGCAATAACGAAGGCACTTTGTTGCCTTATTTTCAACTGCAACAAGAACACTTCAACAAAGCTGCATTGTTGGTGCGTGCATCAACAAAGGCACTTTGTACTTTGAGCAACAAGAACACTTCAACAAAGCTGCATTGTTGGTGCGTGCATCAACAATGGTACTTTCTACTTTGAGCAACAAGAACACTTCAACAAAGCTGCATTGTTGGTGCGTGCATCAACAAAGGTACTTTGTACTTCAAGGAACTAGAACACTTCAACAAAGCTGCATTGCTGGTGCATGCATCAACAATGCAGCTTTGTACTTCAAGGAACTAGAACACTTCAACAAAGCTGCATTGTTGGTGCATGCATCAACAATGCAGCTGTGTACTTAAAGGAACTGGAACACTTCAACAAAGCTTCATTGTTGGTGTGTGCACCAACAAATCTGCTTTTCACTATTAAGCGAAATGAACATTTCAGCAAGTCAACTTTTCACTTATAACCAACAATTGCATTTCAACAAAGCTACCATATCGGACCCTGCTACATGGCTTATTTGTGTTTTTAGAGTGGTTGAACTTAATGTTCACTGCCACACAATGGGAATCTTGCCACTGTTATGCTTTTGTTTGCTTTTTTCAGCAATTGAATACTTCACAAATTCATTATGTATGTGTTTTTGTCTGGTTTTATTGAAATATGGTAACACTAGATGCCCATAGTCCACTAACTACCTATTCACATGCTATTGTGTTTATTACATAGTGATATGGTAGGCGGTAAAATTGTTGATATGCATGATGGCTGTACCATATATATGCTTGTGTGCACGCATGTTTCTTGTGTATCCTGCATTGCATATCCCTGTCACACATAACCGTTCTGGATTAATGAATTTTCAGAGCCCTTTTCAAATTGTTTTGTCTTAATAAAGAGCTTGTTAATCTGACATTTGGAAGCGAAAGGCACTGAAAATTCATTCCATCCATTCATTCATTCTTCTTATTATTTCAATTCATACTAACTCCTAGTAGTTTGCAGTGGGTGATGGTTGGTTAACAAGGCAACCCCAGTGTGCAGGGGACCTTGGGGCTCACCATAGGTGTTCGCCATTTTACTTTTGTTAACATGTAATCCTTGTATAAGTCAGGTAAGTGGTTCATGAAAGACTCAAGACTGTATCAGGGATGGTTTGCATTTATTTTGGGGCTAGAAATGACTTTATGTTTTGTTATTAACTCTGATTTTTCCCAAATATACATGCTTATTAAGGTGAAAGTTCCATATTCTTCATGACAACCAGTCAATTGGACAACTATAATGAACTGACATACTTGCAAATCTGAACTATTTTTTCAAAATCAAAATGCTTGCAAAAATGGTTCCCTGTACATGAGGAGTAGCTCAAACTATGGAAACATGGCTAAACAATATAGAATTAACACTTAAAGGGGATGCATTCAATAATTCATAGTTTTGATGTACTAAGGTGTTTTTGGTAAAGAAGGTTTATCCAGTTCGCAGTAAAATAACGTATGTTTTAGACAATGTTTGCAACAAATTTGTTTATGGCTTTTGAAATGGAAGTAGTAAAAAAGTAACTTAGACTTTATAACCCATTATGAAATTCTATGGAAATGATTTACAAAAATTTATAATTGTCAATCTCAGTTAATGTTACTATATTATTATGGAAAATGTAATACTGTTTGCTGGTTGTGAATTGAAAAATGAACAATTTAGAGTGGTCATTTTGTACAGCATAAACACACAACTACAAATGAAACAAACACTATCCTTTTCATCATATGTTTAAAAGGTAAGAAAAATTACATTTAGTTTCATTTATCACAATATTGCGCACAATTGTATTTGAAAATAACTTTCGTCGACTCCGAACATGTAATACACATCAGCACAATTTATATCTACCTTCATCATGAATATCAGATTGACTTTTTCAAATTAGGACCAGCGGTAATACCCAATTTCTTTACTTTAAGTCATAACCATTACATGAGAAGCTTTCTTACAATGAAAGAGTACCAATGCATGAAGGTTATCGTTTTAGTAGTCATCATTAGGTATGACTTGTGGCAGTGACTGTTGTAATTGAATGTGACAAATGATCTATTTAGATCTTTGATGATAAATCCAGAAGGCAGTCATTCTCAGTCAATTTTATGTTACATTCAGAAGGCAAATGAAGAACAAGTATTGTATTCGTAACATAACAATGTCCAAATTTGTAATACCCTGTACATGAGGAATAGCTCAAACAATGATAATATGGCTATACAATATCGCTGAAAGCGATGAATGATTCTAAACGCCCGTTTGCTATGAAAAAGCAGAACTTGTAATACAATTGCTAGTAAAAACTAAATTGTTGTAGCATTATTATACACAGTTGGAAAGATTAATAATATGGAGAGATGTGGGCAGGTTTGAATAATAAATTTAACGCTAATTTTCAATGAATGAAACACAAAAGCAGCTATTGAAATCCATAAATATTGAAGGTATGGAGCAGATGAACTCCTGCCAATAAATGTATGAAAACGAAAAAACATTTATGATGGTTCTTGATGTATTTGTACCGCTACCTTGAAACCCCCAAAAGTTTGGTAGTCATGTTTGTATACAGCAAGGGGTGAAAAGCATTGAGGTTAACAAGTTTCAAGTGGAGGTTCTCATAATGAATGTGCTACCTTAATATGAATGATAGGCTTATGATGCATGTGCAGTACACTCACTCTCATTGCAATTTGTGTAAATACAAAGTATCATTTCAGTCCCATCAGTAGTTTTGCAGATATTGCCCGGACAAGCATAATTGTGAAAAATGGCTGTGGGGTGGATTTTATAACTATGCATTAAAGGATTATGGTTCCAGCGCAATGCATCTTCTCTCAAGCCATCTATCTAAATACTTAGTGTTATTTCAAAGTAATGAACTATTGGTTTTAATAGAAGTAATGAATTGCGGGACCGATGTCATTTTCGGGGATATGAACGCATTTTGGCTGGTCAAAGTATGCAATGAGTCTTTTGGACTCCACACACTTTAACCAGCCCATTTGCATTGATAACCGAAATGACATCAAACCCCACAATTCATTCCTAAAAAAACATCGGTTCTGTTGACATTGAAGTATATATAACAGCTAAAGTATTCATGGCAAACCAAGTAAAAGTATTTGCAGCACATGCACAATAGGTAGTGATCATTGTCCTTTGCAAGTGATTAAATAAATCATCCCTTTTCAGGTCTTGGCCAGTGCACTCTATTATAGTTATTAATTGGAACAAGGCAGTCCCCTACCGTTGTTTTTTAGTATATTTTGTTTATCTCGCAACCTGACTGGTACGTTGAATCTGACCAAAATTTTACACAACTGGTCAAGAGTGGAAATGTAGGTAATACAATTAGTTTGATCGGTAACCTTTGATATTCTTTAAAGATTCTTAAAGATTATTTTGACCTTAAATAGGAAGGAAAATTAGTCCTTGATGTATATAATTGATGAAATAGCAAGCCTTAATTATTTTTGATAAAGTGATACATATGTATTGTGGTGACGTCATAACATAGTTTTAGTGCTTTTGAAGAGAAAACACATGTTGTAAATTTATAATCGCATTTGAGTCCATTTCATTTTTAAATATTAAGCTTGTTGCACATAATGATAATGCTTGATAGAATGCGCAAATATAAATCTGTGCAACTTGTTAAAACACTTTCAAATAGCATTAATATCTTATCCTCTATTTAGCATTGTCATAATATGGACCCAAAACGTAATGATGGACGAATTGCAATTGGTACAGTTCTTGGATCAATTCAGTTGTTATTGCTAAAAGTACATGAAATGTATAAGGTCAATAAATATAGTAATAATTGACATGCCTTCACTGCTAAATGTAAAAAGCCTGGACACAAGCATGTGTACTATGACCTTCAAATGGCATATGTGACCTCGACCATAAAATAATGGACTCAGATCAAGATCATTGCACAATAAGGACAACATTAGTACCAAGTTATAGTTTTTTTGGTAATCCATAAATGCATAAGTACGAAAACGAGCGGGTGTACTCAGACCTAAAAAATTCTCATGTAACCTAGACCTTTAAGGTATTGACCCTATTCAAGGTCACTGCACATCGTGTCAATGAGGACAACATTTTTACCAAGTAATTTGGTAATCAATCAATGCATAAGTAAGTTTTAGCACGGACACTAGCATGTGTACTCTGACATTTTAATGTCTCGTGTGACCTTGACCTTTGATGTATGGATCCGGGTCATGGTCACTGCATATCGTCTCAATGAGGACAACATTTGTACCAAGTAATATGGTTATCAATCAATGCATAAATAAGTTATAGGCCGGACAATAAATGATACAGACGGACATCGGACGGATGAACTGACGGACGGACGAACTGACAGACGGACGAAGTGCTTTACTATAATAAAATTGCATTATTCCTCATTCAGTATTTCATTTTCGACCAAGGTCTTGATTTCCTTTATTTTCTTCCCGAGTATCTCATTGTCGAATGTCCTCTCAATTCCATTCACAATTATGGAAATGATTACACGATTGTCACTGTTCAATGAAAGTTTGTTCACAAAAGTGACATATCTCCCCCTTCCTTCAGGTGAAGAAATTTCTCCTGGAATGTAGCATACAAAAAGTGCAATTAGGTTAGAGTTTTGTTCAGTTGTTAACACACCTCATTAACATACTTTATTGCATATGTTACTATATATAGAAACATTTTAGGCCAAAAGAGGGTCATTACGGACAGGGTTTCAACGCTGTAATGGATGGTGTGCCAATAATCCAAAACACCTCGATATGGCCAAAAATCCATAATGAGACAACTTCTGGTAAATCGCGCACCTGAACTGGTAACGGCAGAGTTTGAGGAAATTAGCAACGCAAACATGGCCGCAGAAAGGTTGCTTGCATGGCAAGCCCCTATTCAGCGAGTAATTAAAATAACAAACAATATAGATGTAAACAAAATCTTACCTTACAGAATGCTTATAACTGTCTGATACATCTTTTTATACCATCATTTCCACTGCCATTTTCAGTAGAAGTAAACGATGTCTAGTGTATTCCACGACCAAACGATACATAACCCAAGCATTGGCGCTTTGCATCACATGATCGTACCTTACATTCATATTACTCCAAGTTCTGCATTGACAGTTGTCAAGAATATGTCATCGACATATTTCAGTCATCCATTTTTGTTGTTTTAAAACCAAAAAATAATACAATTTCAAATAGTATTCATTAAAACACAAACACGAGGTGGTGTGATTTTGATGTTGCTTAAACATACTCTTGTTATATAGCATATCTAAGTTTTAAATGACCTTACCTTAGGAAATATCTTAAATTTATCCAGTACTTATCATTCCACACCACACTATTTTGACCTGGAAACAATGACTCTGATAACGTCACGATTACAATAGCTACGTCATAGGTCAATCGGTGCGATATTTGATAATTGTCCAATTAAATCAATGAATTTTTTATTGTATATTGAAGGAAATGGTGTTTTTCTTATAAAATGAAATATAAAAAAACACATATGCAATAAAAAGGTTAAAAACCGGCGCCGGTGTGCCATCTGTCCATAATGGCACACCTGGTATTCGATGGCCCTAGGGCCATTACAGACAAGGTGTGCCATAATGGACAAACGGCACACCAGCGCCGTATATAAACTCTAAGTCTTTAACTTGAACCAATTTAGGAAACGTTCTAAATTGTACTTAAAATACAGAATCGATAATCAAAACTATGTTTAAGTGAACACATCCACTTTAAAGGGGCTGTCTCACGTATTGGAACCAAATAAGTTTTTTCTGTAACGAATCTTTTGATAATGATGTAATAGAATGTGATACGCTTTGATATCATAATTGTAAAAAAAAACTACCAAAAACCTTCAGTTAGTAAGTTTTAATGCTTGTACACATCGATGCCAAGTTTATGTCAGTTTTCAACAATTTTCTTTTCTTTTTCGTTATTTTATCATACCTGAGACATCCCCTTTAAGAGTTAATTCTATCTTGTTTAGCCATGTTTTCATTGTTTGAGCTACTCGTCATGTACAGGGAACCAATTTTGCAATCATTTTGATTTTGAAAAAATAATTCAGATTTGCAAGTATGTCAGTTCATTATAGCCCTGACGAACGAAGTTTGAAGGGGTTATATTGGAGTCACCCTGTGGTCGGTCGGTCAGTCGGTCGGTCGGCTGGTCAGCCCGTTGCAATTTACCTTGTCCGGAGCATAACTAAAAAACTACTAGATTGAAGTGGATTAAACTTCATACTATGATAGAGCATATTGAGAGGAAGTGCAGTGTACGATAAACATAACTCTATTCTTGCTTATTACTGACTTATTGCCCTTTGTTACTTTTTTTGTCCGGAGTATAACTTGAAAAGTACTGGATGGAATTCATTGGAACTTCATACAATGGTAAAGCACAATGAGAGGAAGTGCAGTGTTCAAGAACCATATCTCTACTTTAGCTAATTACTGAGTTATTGCCCTTTATTTGTTTTTTTGCTGTCAAATATTTTTCCAGACATTAACTTGCAAACTACTAGATGGAATTTATTAAATCTTAATAATACAATGGTAAAGCACAATGAGAGGAAGTGCAGTGCACAAAAACCATAGCTCTATTTCAGCTAATTATAGAGTTATTGCCCTTTGCTATTTTTTTCTTGTCCAGAGCTTAGCTTGAAAACTATTAGAAGGGATTTAATAAAACTTCATACAGTGATAGATCTTAATGAGAGGGAATGCAGTGAACAGGAACCACAATTCTATTTCAGCTAATTACAAAGTAACTGCCCTTTGTAACTTTTCTTGTCTGGAGCATAACTTGAAAATTATTAGATGGAATTTAATAAAACTTCATACAGTGATAGATCATAATGAGAGAAAGTGCCGTGTACAGGAACCGCAATTCTATTTCAGACAATTACAAAGTTACTGCCCTTTGTTACATTTTTCTTGTCTGGAGCATAACTTGAAAACTAGCGGATTGAATGTAATACAACTTTATACAATGATAAAGCACAATGAGATGGAGTTCAGTGTACATGAATCATTTCACTATTTTAGCAAATTACAGAGTTATTGCCTTTTTCTGTTTGTTTTTTTGTCCGTACAGTAACTTTAAAACTACTAGATGGAATTTCATAAAACTTCATACAATGATAAATGAGAGGCGGCATTCGGGGGTATTAATCACCTTCAGTGATAGCTCTAGTTATAGTTGTCCAATTGACTGGTTGTCTTGAAGAATATGGAACTTTCACCTTAATAAGCATGTATATTTGGGAAAAATTAGAGTTAATAACAAAACATAAAGTCATTTCTAGCCCCAAAATAAATGCATACCATCCCTGATACAGTCTTGAGTTTTTCATGAACCACTTACCTGACTTATACAAGGATTACATGTTAACAAAAGTAAAATGGCGAACACCTATGGTGAGCCCCAAGGTCCCCTGCACACTGGGGTTGCCTTGTTAATCAACCATCACCCACTGCAAACTACTAGGAGTTAGTATGAATTGAAGTAATGAGAAGAATGGATGAATGGTTGGAATGAATTTTCAGTGCCTATCGCTTCCAAAGTTAGAGGCCATGTCAGATTAACAAGCTCTTTAACAATTTGAAAAGGGCTCTGAAAATTCATTAATCCAGAACGGTCATGTGTGACAGGGATATGCAATGCAGGATACACAAGAAACATGCGTGCACACAAGCATATATATGGTACAGCCATCATGCATATCAACAATTTTACCGCCTACCATATCACTATGTTATAAACACCATAGCATGTAAATAGGTAGTTAGTGGACTATGGGCATCTAGTGTTACCATATTTCAATAAAACCAGTCAAAAACACATACATAATGAATTTGTGAAGTATTCAATTGCTGAAAAAAGCAAACAAAAGCATAAAAGTGGCCAGATACCTATTGTGTGGCAGTGAACATTAAGATCAACCACTCTAAAATCACAAATAAGCTAAGTAGCAGGGTCCGATATGGTAGCTTTGTTGAAATGCAATTGTTGGTTATAAGTGAAAAGTTGACTTGCTGTAATGTTCATTTCGCTTAATAGTGAAAAGCAGATTTGTTGGTGCACACACTAACAATGAAGCTTTGTTGAAGTGTTCCAGTTCCTTTAAGTACACAGCTGCATTGTTGATGCATGCACCAACAATGCAGCTTTGTTGAAGTGATCTAGTTCCTTGAAGTACAAAGCTGCATTGTTGATGCATGCACCAACAATGCAGCTTTGTTGAAGTGTTCTAGTTCCTTGAAGTACAAAGCTGCATTGTTGATGCATGCACCAACAATGCAGCTTTATTGAAGTGTTCTAGTTCCTTGAAGTACAAAGTACCTTTGTTGATGCACGCACCAACAATGCAGCTTTGTTGAAGTGTTCTTGTTGCTCAAAGTACAAAGTACCTTTGTTGATGCACGCACCAACAATGCAGCTTTGTTAAAGTGTTCTTGTTGCTCAAAGTACAAAGTACCATTGTTGATGCACGCACCAACAATGCAGCTTTGTTGAAGTGTTATTGTTGCTCAAAGTACAAAGTGCCTTTGTTGATGCACGCACCAACAATGCAGCTTTGTTGAAGTGTTCTTGTTGCAGTTGAAAATAAGGCAACAAAGTGCCTTCGTTATTGCCCATTTTGGCTATGTTATCCCCAACTTTGTTCAACAAAGTTTTGTGGAAGGGAACATGGCTTTTCTAGATTCAATGTGGTTTTCTAACTTCACATAATACAGTGTTTTCCATATTTTGTTTCCTAGCACAGTCTCAGGACTGGTGAACATAACGTCGAAATCACCCTTTTTAACACGATCATTGTCTTTATTGTCTTTTCCAATGGAAGTAAAATTGAGTCCAAAGCTATTCAGGAATTAAACCTGATCTTCCATTATTGAAATCAACGGCGAGAACACCAACACACTCGATCTCGTCAATACCGGTTATGCCTGGTAACACAACGACTTCCCACTGCTGGTTTTCGTTGAAATGAGAACATCGTTTTATCAAGAATGGTTTTTATTGAAAATTTCTGATGTTGAAAGGGGGCATCGATATAAAAGAAATTACATTTTTTTTCTCGTCGCTAGCGTCCATCTTGTTTTTGTTAAACGAAAAATCTGAGGTATTTTTTAGTTACAATTGTATTTGTAAGACTCCTTTTCATTGGTCATAGGGAATGAGCACTCCTAGCGAATCTATAAATAGAAAACAGCGAAACGTCTCTGATTGGCTGCGAGTTTCGCTGTTGGCAATCAGAATCGGGACGTTTGAACCAGAGTGTGGTACGTCACTTAGGTAAAAGGTACGTAACTCTGGTGAACGATACTGGGTTTTGAGTGCTGTAGTTGAAAAGAGACCGGTTTGTTATATATTGTGGTTGACTTTATGTTGCAGTATGCTGCAAATCTATGGTAGTATGTCTGGTTAAGCTACCACTAACAGTCCGTTTATGTCCAAAATTTATGCGAAAAGCTACACAAACAAGCTCAGCAGCAAAAAGTTTCAACATAAACCCGGCTAATGGCACTCAAGATGAGTGACTTTGACGACCTTTTTTCCAATACAAAGCATTAAATAGTTGAATTACATCTCCTTCTTTTGGCCATTGTGTAGTCACTAGGTCACTAGAAGTAGGGTTTCTGCATAGCAGATTGGCGACTAGCCGCCATACGCGCACTAAGCCCGATATTGGTCAAGGTTTTCTAAAACAGCATTTTGAATCAGATGAATCGTTCATAGTCTGATATTATCCAAGATTGATACGTTCCCTTTTCCATCTTTCTAATGACACTATTTACAAGGCAAACACTGTTGAAAAGGGAAAATAAAAATACAACAACATAAATTGCAAAATCAAACATTGAAATCGTTTTCCTTACTTTCGATTTCAAAAGAAATGTTTACAATACAAAACCTGGGTAATTTTACTGTGGAAATGAGGTAACGTTCCATAAAGTAGTCGATCTCAGTCCGTTGAGAAACACTGTACACGCAGAATAAATCAAAACACGCATTCGAACATCTTATTCGATGGAAATTGCATTATGATAAAGTGTGACACATTCTGTCGGTCGATTTGATTCTTGCAATAGCCCTATATTGGCAAATTCTTGATGAACTAAAAGTTCATAGGTGTGTTTTAAATGACCTCTTTTCCATTTTTATAAACATTTAATATTCTTTCGAAAGGTGGCACATACAGTAGATCAAATGTCAAAATCTTGATGACCTTGTGATGAAAATATGTGTCCTATACATAGCTGATAATCGCTGCTCAGAGATTTCAATCTAGGTAGGTAAGTTGGTCATGACTAGAATATGAACACTATTGGGTTTGACATTAAGCTTTAAAACCGTTTAAGATCAATTACTGAACATCGCTGCGATCCACGGACCTCAATCTTGGTAAGTATGTTGGTCATGAGCAGCACATAATTCATAATGATTTTGAGGTCAGTAAAATAAAGGTTAAGGTAAATAACTAATGACACTTGGGCGAAGGAACCTCACACTTGATTGGTCGTTTGAACACTACATGCGATGAGGCATATTTACACCGGAAACTATACTTGTAGTTAACATGATCAACTTATTTATCTACACCAACCACCTAAAAGTTATCCAGTCCCTTTAACATGAAAGTTTTCATTTAAAAGTGTGACAGTCACCAATTCGCACCCAGTGACTTATCCTCTTCGCGTTCATACTTTAATGTACTTGAAAGTCGTCATGAACATTAATCAGATACAAAAGGTTATATGTGTATAAAGGCCCAAATACTCATGGCTATCATTCAAACGAGACCTTTCAGGTGATAGCAGATTTTAATTCTGATTATCAAGTGTCTCTGTATGCATCATCTATGAGACTATTGCAAGTTCTTCCTGAATGTAGCCATTGATTCCGGCATACCGTGAAGGGTAGCAATTTACATTACTTAAATGCTCTCTAAATTTCTGTATTGATGTACCCAGCTTTACATATACGATAAGTCATGTCTACAAATAAGGCAGGAATCTGTACCCATTGGAACCAAGTCCAGAAAGTTCCAGCATGTTATTATTTCTATTTAAGGTACAATATATTATTTGAACTACACTAAATTTGGTACCGTCAAGAAAACAACAAGCGGATATTTAAAAAGACAATGTTCATGTTAATAAGTTTGTTGTTTGTTGTGGTTCCAAACAATATTTACTGTGTTATCATATATATTTGGTTTCATCAACTGTACTAACCATACTTTTATGAGCATCTCAGTTATGATGTTGTTGCATGTAAGTATAAACCACGAGGCTAAATTTCGAATCGAAACAAACTTGAAATATTATGTATCATCCTCATGTACATTGCGATTGTCAATTTTGGCAAATCAAATTTGGTTTGGATTACGCATCGTTTGTATCATTTTGCCAATGTATAGACAGTGTTCGAGTCTTGCTTATGACGGTTTAGACACAAAAGGTGCGAACAATAAATGGTATACCATTTATTACTCAGTACCTATTAAATGACAGTAAAGAGACTAATATGTCCATAATGATTCGTATACTATCTATACAATTTACACGTATTTCGTATGGTAATGGTACACTGAATTCAAATGCCGAATGTTTTCACGGGTATTTGAATGGCAGTCCTCTGTATTACTATGAACACTTTTGCCTCTCATATCAAAAGTGATATCTTTGTTATATTGTTAATTTTATATTATGAACATTCATATCAGATGATAAAGTCATTTGAATCGTCCAAACTGATATGCATCTGAAAATGTTGATAACCAAGATATATTTCACAACATGGAGAAATAATCGTTTACCATATTGATGTCAAAAAATATTTATTTTCGACACCATTTATTTTAAAAAAAAAACGCACAGCATATATTATGTAGTTTGTAATTACGAAGGATATTCATTTCAGAATATTATTATTTTTATTTTTTATAAATGCTTATTATCGTACACTAAAAAAGTGACCCAAGTGCGCTATACTTACCACAGTAAATACGGTTATTGGTGGGAAGAAACTTTTGACCAAGCGATAACTTCAATCCATGCTAGCCTCGTGTGACCGAGAGGACTTTGCCCATACTGAGCTCAGCAGCCGTGTATATAAGCGATGAACGGACGGACGAAAAACAATACAGCGAGATACTTGAGCCTGCTAGCCCATAATGGGGCACACACTATTTTTCATCCTTGCCCTTGTGGCGGGATTACAAGCAGGTAAGATTTTCTTTTATATATTGTTTATGTTATTGTTGTTTTTTTAAATTTTATTAATGTTGTGGTTGTTGCTGTCGTACTGTAAAATGTGTTCATGTATTTTAACAACTTAATAGATGTATTCTTTATATTTGTTAGAAATCTTTGATGAAATATTTCATCATATCAAAGTATCAACATATATTTAATGTGTACACATTTTTTATATACTTGCGGAAAAAAGAAACTGTGTCTAATATGAATATTGTCGAAAATAACGTCAAGCTTTTCGATGATGACATGACGTTTACCTCAGCTATATATGTCATAAATGTGACTGTGATACAGAGAGGTACTGACATTTTTCAGAATTAAGTCATTTTTTTTTATATAATTCTTTTTCTGGGGTCATTTCAAAACTGGACTTTTTGGCATGTACAGTTTCTTTTTCCCGCTAGTATATATGTAGTGTGTGAGTGATGTACAATTTCAAACTTGTTAATAATTATATTTTTGGGACCATTACTTCCAAACCCATTTTGAAACATTAGCCTTTTTCGACTGCTATTGAATTGTACCTAGTAAATGTTGATTCAATAGTTTCAAATTTATAAAACTAATCTGTACTAAGTATAACATGGCGGAAAACACAGCTCTCTTTGAAAAACACACACATGGTTCATATACATTTAGGCAATATTAAGTGTGGTGGAGTCGAGTCGAGTTTTGGTAAAAAGAGCTTTTTTGCAAACTCAATGTATTCTCGATGTTCACACTGGGTGAAGTTACTTTACTTTAACTAAATGATTAAACCGAACTAATCGTTGTTTAGGTCCTATACAAAAGATCCAGATATCAGACAAATGTGCAAGACAATGCGCTGTATCAAACCAATTCAACTACGAACCCGGAACGACCTATGAATTCACATATGAGACGGACATACGGACGGCTGTACAGGGCGCCTCGGAGGATCATGCTGGAGTCCACCTTACATCCAAAGTCTACTTGGACTTTGCTTCCAAATGTGAAATGATCATGCGGGTAAGTGATATTGAATCATTTATTAGTATGATAATAGAATAGGATTTTAACAGTTTAACATTCGTTAGTTAACCCCAGCCTAGTATAGTTTAACTTTACAATATACAATTGTAGATATGTATAGCATGATATGATTTCTGCAGCTGAGTGACGTTAAACTGAGCGAACACGACCCAGAAACGTCAACCATGAAGCCGGTGTCATCTCCCGAACTAGCAGACCTTGAAAAACAACCTCTGACGGTGTCCTTCCAAGACGGCACAATCGAAGATCTATGTCTGTCACAGGTCGAGTCTGATAAGACCTTGAACATTAAGAGAGGTATTCTGTCACTGATTCAGAACAACATGGACGATATAACCAAGCCTCAGACTCTCAGCGAGGCAAGTATATTATTATATTCAATTAGTTGTACCGGATGAGTATATATCCTAGCATCTAGCGGCGTAAATACAATAATTATTATTATATTCATATAAAAGTAGACAGAAATACTTGTATACGATAATAATGATCTGTTCAATAGTGCAGGTCTTGTGAAATCAAATATCCCATTTAATAACAACAACACACATAACAATATTTCGTTTTCAGTCGGACGTTGCCGGAACCTGTGAAACCGAGTATTCCTCCCAGGACAAGGGCTGGTACAAACAGATCATCAAGAAGTCCAAGGACCTGTTGGGCTGTACAGAACGCCACAACGGAAACAGCGCTGTCCAGGGCATCCCATACCAGGCCAAATCGGTTAGTTATCGCTTTATTCACTGTAGCAGTTACGCATTGCATTGTCAGATATGGTATCTTATAATTAATATGGAAATGCTTTGGACTTACATATAAGTAAAACATTTTATTTGACCGATTTCAAAGAATTACTCGTTAATGTAAATGTACGATATAGTTGCTATCGTTCGATTTATTTCAACATTGCAAATTGAACAGGGAATCCAGAGTATTCCTATCGTAAAGAGCACACAGGAATGCGAACAAGAGATTGCGAAAGACACTGGCCGTTTGAATGTAGCCACCTGCCGTGAGAAACACGCTTTCGTTCCGTTCTCTCGCCAAGACAGTGGTGCAATCACCCACAGCACGCAAACTCTTACCTACGTCAAGGAATACGCTTCAAGGCCCAGAGCAGGTATAGTTGGACATGTTTCTCCTGTTTTTTTTACTCTAGTATATTGTATAGCAAACCATTTCCCTACATTATCTTACCTTATCAATTGATCACTTTTCATTAAACAATATATTTATTGTTCTTTAGCTACGGTCCAATCTCGAACTTCTCTGAAGTTTGAACACTCCAACGGAAATGGTCTGTCTGCCATGGGTGATATTGAAAACAAACTGACGACTATTTGCGATGTGACTTCCAACGGTGTGACACCTGAGACGCCCAAGATGTTTACATCCCTTGTGCTGTCCATGAAGTCAATGTCTGCCATGGACATGAACGTCGTGTACAAGAAGATCAAAACCCTGAAACTCTGCTCAAGCAACAACAAGCGTGTTATGTACGTACTATACAAAGTATCACATTTGCTTTACTTAGCATCTACAGCTTTATGTCATAGAAATTTAAGCTTCATGTATTTTACAATACTATGGATTACATACTTTGTTAATATTTTTTTTTAAATACTAGTTACCTTAAATTATATATCTTTGCATTAACAGTTTGGTAATATTTAATTGATAAATGTATTATTTCTCTCACAGCAAGTTCTTTATGGACGCCGTGCCAATGACGGGAACAACTGAGAGTGTGAAGTTCATGACCCAGCTGATTACCAGTGGAGATGTGTCTGGTATTGAGGCAGAAATGTGGATGACCTCCCTTGCCTTTTTACAGCAGCCTTCCGTCGCCATGCTGAACGAAGTAAAGGTAATGTAATAAAATATGTATAAGTATTGATTGGAAACGTTAAGGCTGTATTTGGTACCTATCAGTAAATCATATGATCTTCTTTTGAAAATATTTAGGTGGGATAAATAAATATGCTTTAAATGATTCTAGGACTTGCTGAAAGTTGAAAATCTGCAAGAAAAGGCAATGCTGTCCGTCAGCTCCCTCGTGCACAGTGTCTGCAGAAACAACCCGGCATGCGAAAACTACATTGAAGTAAAGAAGATCATTTCACTCCTTGAAAGCAAAATAGCTCCATCCTGCAGCATTTCCGGTGACTATAAAATGGTAAGTGAAGACTCCATAACTTACAAGTAGCGTACAGTTAATGTCGAAATTGTACTCTTAATGTGTATTGTGTACTGATTTACATAAATCTTACAACTTACATTGACTTACAGAGTCTGTTGGCACTCAGAGCGATTGGAAACGCTGGATTCGGCACAAACGCTATTTCCACACTCGAGAAGTGTTTCCGCCGCACTGAGAACCCAATCGAGATCCGTCTGTCAGCCATCGAAGCCTTCCGTCGCATTCCATGCTCCACTGATGTAAGCCTTTTTTTTCAAATATCTATTTATAGAGAAATACACCTCAATACACTTGCGGTCACTTGTCAATTTATCACACATACTGTCATTGAGCTGTTGAGCATTTTATGTATTTGTCTTTCTATTTTTAGAAGCCTATTCTCTTCGAGATTCTTGGCAATACAGAAGAAGATTCGGAAGTAAGAATCGCAGCATACAAGTCCATTATGGAATGTGCTTCAGACGAAACCATAAGCAAAGTCAAGATAGTGTTAAGCAAGGAGTCAGTCAACCAAGTTGGATCATACATTTGGTCTCACTTAACCAATCTTATGGAAACATCTGACCCACACAAGCAGTCCATTAGATCGATCCTTGAGGATGATACGCTGAAGCAAGAATTTAATATGGATAAGAGGAAGTTTTCCCGCAATTATGAAGGTTCCCTTTTCCTTGAAAAGATCAACACTGGAGCAACTGTTGAGGGAGATCTCATTTGGTCATCAAAATCCTTCATTCCGCGATCTGGCATGTTCAACCTTACCGTTGATTTGTTCGGCAATGCCATCAATTTGTTCGAAATTGGCGGACGCGTCGAAGGTCTGGAATATTTCTTGGAATCCTACTTCGGACCAAATGGTTATTTTAGTGAAAAAGAAGTAAAGTCTGCTGTAGACGAAACAGCCGTTGACCTTATCAAGGCAGACAAAGTCAGCCGTATTGATAAAAGGGTTTGTGTTGATTTTCTTCTTTTCGCCTTTAATACTTTTCGAAATGTAAAAATAATAGCGAGATGTTAATTTGAATTCTATTATTAATGGTAGTTATAACTTTATGATACACGGACGACTGGTTTTATTTATGTTAGATGGAATCTGTAATGGACGATCTTCGTGGTTCTCTCTACATGCGCGTGTTTGGCAACGAGCTGCGCTATATGAACTTCAAAGGCCTCGACTCTCTGCTTTCTCAGAACAGCTTCAACTTTTTAGAAGTACTTATGAAACTCTCAAATGAAAACGATTACCAGTTCACCCACAGCACAATGTTTATTGATAGCACTATTGTCATCCCTACAAGTTCTGGATTCCCACTCAATCTAACTGTGAATGGATCAGCAACTATTGATATGAAAGCATCTGGAATGGTGGACGTTATGAAAATGGCGTCATCACCTAGGTCGCTGGACATTCATGGTATCATTCGACCAAGGTAAGTTGCCTACATCTTGATCCTCCCAATAAATGTGTTTCATATGTCCTATCTGTCCGTCCTATTCTGAAAATTTATCTCAAACAGTAAAACATCGAACATGTCAAACGATAAGCGCACTACATAATGTCAGTAAATCTATTTGGTTATAGCGCAGCCGTTGTTGTGTCAAGTGTCATGGGAATCGACGTACT
The DNA here is from genome assembly GCF_026914265.1 of Mya arenaria. Taxonomy (NCBI): domain Eukaryota; kingdom Metazoa; phylum Mollusca; class Bivalvia; order Myida; family Myidae; genus Mya; species Mya arenaria. The sequence continues at coordinate 13,261,460 of NC_069134.1, read as the reverse complement.
GTCAAACCAGGTCGGAGTGAAAATGATCTCAACACTTCACTCAAGCTCTGCAATTCAAGGAAAAATGTCTATAGTCGATGGATCCATTTTGACCGCAGAGTTCGATCTTCCAGACGAAAAGATGGACATCATTAGCGTGAAGTATGTTGCACATTACCATTAAATCCTCATTATTGATTAGTGTGTACAAACAATAATAGTTTGGGCCTGTTTAACAAAAAAAAAACAACGATATAAATTGAAATATACATATACAGTTCATATTTGTAAAATTACATAAAATATATATACTTTTTTATTTCAAGATCAGAGTTTTATACTATGCATCGTGAATCAGAGAGACTGCAGAAAATGATAACAAGCAATCGCCAGTCACATAGCGCGTGTTCTGGTCCGAACCTTGTCAAAGTCGCAGGCGTAGAGATTTGCGCTGAAATGAGCTTTCCAAACGCATCGCTTGTGGAAACTGCACCATATTTCCCAATCACTGGACCGATGAACGCTGGCATTACTCTTTACAAGAGAGATATAAAGATGACTGGGTACAAGCTTGAGGCCAGATCGACGCACGTAAGTATATTCCGTATATACATATATAAATACATACAGAGATTTGATTCGTTAACAGTAATGGTCAAAAGTAATTATTGGTAAAATATTGCCCACATATACACATGAAGAACTAATTTTGCAATGGCTGCTTGCTTTTTTTTGTAGTTTTATCTTTTATCTAACTTATCCAAACTTTTACCAATGGCGATATTTTCGTGTGTGTTTAATGTTTGTTGTTTTTTAGCATTGTTGCTATTGTTTGGTGTTTGTTTTGTTCTGTTTTGGTCATTGTGCACGAAGACAAGAGTTTGGTTGAATTGTAGGCTATTGGGCATGACCTTGTATATTGTATTGTTTTATTACACGTACTTTATTTACATTTCTTGTTGTAGAACGCCAAGGAAAACATCGTTCGATTCGCCTTTTCAACACCTAACTCCAAAATTGACAGAGCATTGGGCGTTGACTTTAGTCTCAATAAGGAAAACGGAACATTTGACGCTAGCATAGCATCGCCTTGGAAGAAAGGAGACTTTAGAGGTTCGATCTAATAATTGATGAGTATTTTTAATAAAAACATAACTGAGTTGTTATTTATTTTTTTAACGTTTTTTGTGTTTTAGAAGTTAAGAAATAAACATATACTTTCGAAGCTATCGACAAAATCCCTATCAAAATGACATTATTTTATTTACATAGGTACGTTGGTCAATTCGAAATCTGAAATGGGTGTCAGCGGCAGAATGAACTGGGATAACACGCTACGCTTTAACGTCAATGCCAATCTTAAATTGGAAACGTCAGGCCCAGGAAGAATTATTAAACCAACAATCTCGATTGACATTCCTAACTTTAAATCCATCAATATGAAGGGATCAATGGAATATAGGCCTTGGACACTTTTGGATACACAAATGACTATTGCGGGATTGAGTGAATCACCTATCGTAATGAAATGTAAGCCACTTCGACAATTTAATTAATGTGTTATTTGTGTATGCTGTTTTGTGTGTTGTCCGTTGAGCGTTTATTATGTATAGGATAGATCACGAGTAGCCGTTTGATATGGAATTTATCAGCGAGCGTAGGCATATTAAACGGCTACTCGTGATCTATCCGACTTAGACAACAGAAAGTGTATTGCTTGTTTTTCAGTCCGATACCATAGATTTGTATGTGAAAAATGTCAGGAAAGCACAGGAAACAAACATTTCTGTAGTATTAAGAACGTCCTTGTAACATAAGTAGGTGCACGATTTGCACGTAATTGACCTGTTGAAAATATCCGACAGAAAAACAGTTGTGTGTGAGATTTATGAAACACTTTTGCAGGCCTATGATTGGCCGGCTGGAGGTAGCTGTTGTCTAAGCTTTAATCTCTGTGCCTTTCAACAAATTCATAGTAAATCGATTGGCTGCTTGCAGTATTTCTGAAGCTTCTATCGTGTTGATGTTAAATTTGTAAAAATTGTGTGGTATTTTATCATCAGATAGAATAGCAAATTATTTTTGTATTTTTTATGCTTTTAGCGGAAATTTCCAATAAAGATAAAGGAATGAGATTTGATGCCACCCTTACAACTGGGCCTAAATCAACGTACACCCTATCCTCATCCCTCCAGAAAACGGTTTACAAGAAGAAAATTGTATACAAGCCTCAGATAAGCATTCGAACTCCATCTACTGAGGTGTTTGCTTTTGGTGGAACTTACACGAATGTTTTCGGAAACTCGATTGACCTGAACTTTGTCCTCGACAAAGTTGTTGCTAAACCAGTTTCATTATCAGGTAAATTTAACTAAACTCTATTTTTCAATCGTTTGTTGTCCAGTGCATTTTGCAGTGATTCATACCAGTGCAAGAATGATAGAGTTAGGGCTGTTGGCAATTATCCCTGTTTCAATGAAATGTTTACCAAACTGACACTACTGTGTCTTTGTTTTGTATGTATTTTATACATCCGACGGATCTATTTCAACATATTTCCACATGTGGTATTTATTGCAATTTCAGCTAAATGGAGGCTTAAGTCTTACAGACGAGGAAGGTCACTTAACTATGTTAATTTCGCTTTTGAATCGACACCAATGTACATAAAAACTAAAGGCAAGTTTGACAACAGGAACATGAAAACTTTGGCCGCCGATATTGACCTTACATACATCATCAAGGGCATTGCCCGGGACAACGTTAAATTTGCATCAAAATTGATGAATTGGAGTACGAAAACTTTGACGAAAGCAAGACTGTCAATGTGAGTAATATGTTTTTGTTTGAACTTTAACTATACATTAAAAGAAAACATCGAAGTTTAATTTAAGTGCCTATCGTTAGTCAGTATAAACAAAATTTAGTTTTAAGAAAAGAAAGATTAAACAGCTTATATATCTATGACTTGTTTAAACAGATATTAATTTAATTTAATTTTAAGACTTTCAAACACGCTGATTATCATGTCTTGTTTTAGGAATGCTGAATCGAAGAAAAACTCTGACCTCAATTTCAAACTTATTACCAACGTTAATCACAACAAGAGAACTTCTGGATTTGATGCAAGCATAAACTATGGACCAAACTTTAAGGATGCAGATAAACAGATAACCGTTGATGGTAAACTTGACAGAAGAATAAAAAGTTGGTCAATGGCGGCTGTTGACTTTTCTGGAAAAATGGAAATCGGAACGGTGAGTCGTCTTGAAATTTTGAAAACAATATTGGAAAGAATATATATGCAATTGAAAGCCCTGCATTTAAAGTTCACTAATTGTTCACGATACTCATTTTTTAAGTCAGTTTTGAATTTGTATATTATATCTGGGCTTAGGTACATACTGATTGCTAATGACCTATAACTATATATGATTTACTGTTGCAGAATTTCAGACTTGTCTCAAAAGTAACACACTCCCACAACTCCAAGGCCTTGAACTCGACTGCCACTCTGCGACTTAACAAAAACGCCATGGAATCAAACCTTCAACTTCAGGATGAGTCAACAACATTGAAAAATCTGAACGGAATTTGGCGTATTGATATTCCAGGTAAAAAGATACTCATGACCCATGCACTTAAGCAGTCTTCCGAAAACAGTTATGATCTGTCATCAAAAGTTAAAGTTGGTCGCTCCGAAAATACATTCGACGCATCATGGAAAACCCCATCAGCTAAAGCCTTTACTGTCTCATCTAATGTTCAGTTAGATAGTATGACACCTTTAAAACTTGAAGGCGATTTCAACTTAGACCCAGCGCAATACAAAATTGGTGGTGAGATCATGCGAGGATCTTCAAAATACTCTGCGCAGTTGTCATCTGAAAAGCTAACTGCAACTTCTGTTCGCTGCTTAGCCGATATAGTATACCCAACCAGGCACATCATTGGAAACTTTGAAAGCTCTATGGCAAACGGAAGAATCAGCAGTCGTTCTGATCTAAGATGGAATGCAGATCGTGATGATTCACAAAGGATAACCGTCAGTGGAAGTGGCCAATACCAGGACATGTCAAACATGGATGGATCGCTCACTGTCCAGTACCCAAGCCGAACCGTTTCTGTAAATGTCAAGCAAACTTACACTAACAAATATTTGTCACATATGGACCTGAAATGGGGTGTCAGCAATTCCGTATCTATTGATACAGTATTTGGCAGCATTGCCGCCCGGGATGGTCGGGACCTAATTGGCAGTGTAAAGCTTTCAACCCCAATCCAGCAACTCAAATCTGTCGAACTTTCCCTGAACCATAAAATAGCAACAACAAACTATAATACCCAGGTTGACCTAAAGTTTGATACCGATGATTCCATTTCTGCCGAACTGAAAGTTCAGAGGCCAATCAACATAAGAAATATCGATGCTGTGTTGATTGCGAAGGCTCCATCATATGGTTTGAAATCATCCCAGGCCAATTTGCAGCATTCGGTAACAGATGGCGTGTCAACAGTGGCCAAATTCAATTTCAACAAACAATTTTTGAACGCCGATATTCACCTTACTAACAACGGAAATGAAAACGACATCAATTTGAAAGGACAGCTCAATTTTAAATCATCAATGCAGAACATGAAGAAAGGATCCATCTTGTTGGAGCACAGCAACAATGGCCGAGATGTCAACACAAACGCACTTCTACAATACAACAATAAAGAATACGGGCTGAAAAGTACAATCACTGCAACAATGAATGGTATGAATATTGCAACTGATGGAAGCGTTACGATTACTTTACCTTCTAATGGTGTATCCTTAACCTGGAATCACAGAAATACCAAAAGCAATATGCAATCTACATCGGAACTTATTCTTAACGGAAACCAATATTCACTTGACATTAAGAGCATTCATGACATGAGCTTGGCCTCAGGAAAGGTGCATAGTACATTGCAAATAAATACACCATATCGAGTGATGAAAGAAACCGTCCTGCAGATAATACATGAGCATAGGTCAGGCCATTTCGACTCTGTAGTAAATATTTCAAACGAAGGAATGACAATTGTTACTGTTGAAGGAAAGTACGAGCGATCGAATAACCAAGTAAAATCTAAATTCACAACATCTAATTCGCTTCTTGGGGATGATGTCTCTGTCATTTTAAATGCTGACTACTCCGCGAGTCCATCAAAGGCACATTTAGAATTGTCGATTTCCCCATCCAAGATTTACAGTATCGATGGAACGTACAGAAAAGAAACTTCAGGAGACATGGACATTTCAATAAGCGCGAATACTCCAAACAACCCAGCAGTCATATTATATGGATCACGCTTTGTCAAGAAAACAGGTATTGAATCGAAACTGCAACTACAGTACATGTCAGGCAAAAACATTCAACTGGATAGTTTCCATAATCCCAATGAAATTTCTCTCAAATTTTCTTCACCTTTCACAAGCGATTTTGCAACAAATGCAATGTACAAACGAACAGGAAACACCCTTACTACATCAGCAAAGATTGACGCTGAACCATTGTTGGGAGCATGGCTAGTATCAGCATCGTTTGATATCAACGAAAGATTATCTGGTAATGTAAAACTGACAACACCAATTGCAAGTGTGCCATATTCACAGATTACATTTGTAAGTTATATGGTAGACAATAAGAGACAGTCATCACTTTCAGTTGAATATTTACCCGGAAAAACAGTTCGACTCGATAGTAAGTATAGCTTTCAAAGTGTCAACGACTTGGCGATGTCTCTGGAATTTTCGTCACCATTTGACCAAATGCCATACGCCAGAGTTTCGATCAATCATGTTGGAGACCTTCGACGATTCTCAAACAACGGTGAAATTGAATATCAGCGAGGCAAAGTGATGTCAATAGAAACTCGATATTCGGGCGTTGAAACCAAAAGCGGATCTCTCATTATTCGGAGTCCATTTTATGAAGATATATCGGCTTCATTCAACTACGAGGGAAGTCTTCTTGACTTTAAAGCTGATGTTGACATGTCATGCACATCTAATGTCCATGTTGAATTAAAACACAAAGGCAACTTCAAAAACTTTGAATCCTCTAGCCATATCTTATTCGATAATACAAAATATGGCGGAAGTCTAAACTTTAAATCAAGCCCAGGTGTAGAAGCCTCGTTAGCCATTGAAACACCAATTCGAAACGCCAGGTTTTCTGCCTCACACAAAGGCCCTTTGTTGTCGTTTTCAAACCAAATGGAACTTTCAGTAAGTGATATCGGCGTTTTCTCATCCGATTTCAATGTTGATCTTCAGTCGACAATCAACCTTTCGGCTATTGTAAAAACACCTATTAGAGGATTCAGTGATCTACGAGGATCCCTTACACATGAAGGCTACATCTCAAAGTTCCAAACTCAAATTGAATTGCAAAGAAATCAGGATATATATTTCGCTTCAACCAAGGTGAACACTGAGCCAGCATTTATTGCCGAAACTCTTCTGAAGACACCATACAAGGCATTAAGAGAAGCCCGTATTTCCATTTCACCGGAAGGTGTGATTAACAATTTCAAGTTTCATGGGGAAATGCAGCTTAACAAAGATATAACAGAACTTGATCTAAATGTAGACGCCACTAAGAAAATAGACGTCGACTTCACTCTGCGAAGTCCTTATACCGACACAATCAAAGCAACTTTCGATCATTGGGGTAAACTCTCGAGGTTCCAGAGCAAGCTTCGTGCAAGCGCAGGTAGCATGCGCCTTATAGCAAATGCCAAATTCCAAATGCAGCCGACTGTTAATGCACTTTTCACAGTTAAATCACCTATTTCATGGCTGAAAAGTCACCAGCTGTCTCTTAAGCACTCTGGTACAGCCGACAGTTTCAAGTGCAATCTGCAGTACAAGTGCAATGGCGACACCTACATCGGTGATGCAACTTTCCAGAACTTGAACTCTCTTAAAGGTGAATTAACAGTTAAAGGACCTTCATTCAGTACGATAAAGGCATCTGTAAACCATGAAGGTAAAATTCAGAATTTCAAATCATCAGCAAGTGTTTCTATGGGAAAAGATACAGTTGAAGCCAATATCAACATGAACACAGTCAACGGACTGAAGGGTGGCATTGCAGTCGCTACACCATTTTATGGTTATAAGAACATACAAACGGCCGTTGTTCATTCAGGTGACCTGCACAATTTCAAGAGTCATGGAGAATTTTCATTAAACAAAAAGTCAGGCACCATCGATATATCATTTGACTCAACCAATGGTATTAACGGAAAAGTGACAATGATTAACTCTTTTAATTCCCTTAAAGATCTAACGCTTACAGTTACTCATAATGGAGACATGAACAACTTCAATACAATTGTGCAATGTTCAAGCAATAAAAAAAGTTTGCTCGGAGAAGCTTCATTCAAGAACGGTATTTCGAAATCAGGAAGCGTCTCACTTAAGTCAACACTACCTGGAATAGATGATTATGCTGCATCCTTCTCACACGAAGGGGACATGTCGAAATTCACTTCATCAGTCAACACAAACTGTCCCGGTGGAGCAACTGCGATTAACCTGGTCTTTGATTCGTCTAATGGCATACAAGCCAGATTGACTGGAGAAACACCTATGACGAAGAAGGCAGAAATTGTCATTAGTCATGTCCAGTCCGATACGTCGTCGAATTCTGATGTGTCTGTGAGGTATGACGGTGTTAAACAATTTGGACTTCAGTCTGATTTGACTATTCAACCAACAGTATCGGCCATTGTCTCAGTCATCACACCTCTTGAGGGATACGAATCTTCTGAACTTCAACTCCATCATAATGGCAATGCGAACGGGCTCAGATCAAATGCAGCAGTAAATGTTTTCGGAAAGCGATTTGAAACAGAAATTGAATTGACAACTTCACCGGACATACAAGGGTCTTTCAAAATCTCCTCTCCGCTTGCCGAGGAACTGGTAGGAAAATTCATTTACGAGGGTTCCATGAAAAAGTTCAAGTCAAATATTGACATGACTTACGGCGGACGAAGTGGAATTAGTGTTGATATGTCATTCAACATTGAAGATCAATTTTCAGGTGATTTAAGAATAATTTCTCCACACATAAATAACTTGGAGACCAGCTTCACACATAAGGGTGATTTGACTGCTTTTGTAACTGACGCTCGAGTTATCTACGCTGGACAAAAGAGCACTTTGAGTATGGATGTAAAAACTTCTCCAACTGTTGTAGCAACATTTACCCTGACTACTCCAATGTCGAAAGACATGAAATTATCACTATCGCACACAGGACCTTGCTCAAACAGCCACACGTCTGCAAATGTCCAATATGGAACTGAGTCTCTCTTAAGCATTGACTCAAGAATTAATCACGAGCGTTCGATCAACGTTGGGATTACTATCACCTCAGTATTGCCTCAATTAAAGATTGTTTCCGTAAAAGTGACCCACGATGGCATTTATACAGATTTTGCATCGCACGCCGAGGTAACATACAACAAACAAAATCTCGTTGGAGATCTTTCTTTCAAACCTACATCAGGTTCATTTATATTAAAAACGCCGTTTTTCAAAGACATCACAGCTTCCTTTGACAGGGACAACGCAAATACCATGAACGGAAATTCTAATGTCAATGTTGCGTATGGCGTTACAACCTTGTTTGCCATTAAATTAGATGCCAATCTTCCTTACACATGGATTGTTCAAGTGCAAGTTCCAGTTAACGGATATGAAACATCAGAATTAACATACAGAAAAGAAGGTGAAGTTGGCGGACATTTTACGATTGATATAGCAGGACAACTGCATGGCGTAGAAGCATACATTTCCAAGTCCGATAAACTAGGAGGCGTAGTAAGCATTACGTCACCATCACTTCCATACATGTCTAGTAAAATTGAAATCTCTGGTACACTCAGTAGTCCAAAGTGTCATTTGGAAGGAACCTACATAACTAATACAGTTGAAGCCGACCTTGAGTTTAATACAAAAAATGGTATTTATGGAATTCTGAGTATTAAGACGCCTTTCACCGAGCCGATCGAGTTCGAATGTGAAATTGATGGGACACCGAGACAGTTCACCCTTGACTCGTCAGCAAAATATGGAAAGGAAATGCATAAATTGACGGGCTCTGTAAATACAATAGACACATATGAATGTCAGATCAATATCCGATCACCCAGAGTAATTCCGATTGCCGTTGGATTTAAACATGACGGGGAACTGACTAACTTCAAATCTCACGGTGAAGTTAAATTGGATAATGATAAACATAGCCTTGATGCCGGGTTGTCGATTATGAATGACGCCGAGGGATTCCTTAGCATTGAATCGCCAATGGTAGAACCCATTCAGGGTAAATTCTCCATAAATCTTGTTCCATTAACGTACAAGGTTGTTAGCGAAGTAAAGATCGGCGATAAAATTGGAAACATCGAAATAAGACAAACAGGGCCTTTAAGTGGAATAGCAAAACTATCAACAGAGTCAAAAACAATAATAGACAGTCAAGTTTCGCTTGGTACAAACCCTATTCGCGGAAGCATCACTTTAAAGAATCCATTTAAGAATATCTTTGCCTCTTATGCAGTTGACGGATCTGTACGAAATTTTAAAACCCAGGCTAAGTTCACCATTGGATCGACAGTGATGCTTGACAGCGAAGTACCATTTCGGTCAAACCCAATTAATCTCGACCTTACTATAAAAAACCCAATACGAGATATCCAAGCCACTCTCTCAAAAAGCGGACCGTGGACAAATTTTCAGTCAAGTGCTCAGCTCATCGTTGCATCCGAAACCATTTTAGATTCTGACCTCTCCGCAAACGTTAATCCTCTTCAAGGGTCTTTTAATTTCAGAACACCTGTCAAAACACTGTCGGGATCCATTTTCGTTGACGGGACCTATGACCACTTTGACGTTAAGGGAGAACTAGCGGTGGATGGACAATCTAGCTTCATGAATATTCAGTTTAAGTCGGATGGTGGTATTTTGGGAAGTGCTAGTTTTGCAAAAGGAACCCAAGAAATATTTTCAAGCAAATTGTCTTTTGAAACTTCACCTCTGCGGGCAAGCCTTTCTTTGAAGTCCACGAATGAATATATTAAAACCATGTCTGCATCATTTAGTCATAAAGGGAAAGTTCTTGACTTTGAAAACCAAGCAGAAATAACAATAAATGGAGAAAAAACAGAAGCGCATATGCTATTCAACATCGGGTCGAAATCTGAAATGAAAATCTCAGCTTCAAGTCCATATTTTCCTTCAACTGGATTGGGACTCGAATTTGTTGGCAATGCCCAAAAGTTCCAAAGTGCAATGGAATATTCTGTCGGCGAAAATACATTTTCCTTCGATTCCAGTGTTGACACAACCAATGGCATTGACACCTTTATGACAGTAAAGACACCATTTGAAGGTTACAAAACTGTAACATCTAAGTTGTCATATAATGGAATATTTCCTAACTCAGATGGCCTTATCCAAATTAAGACAGGAAGAAGGACACTCTTGACAAGTAACTTTCAATTATCTAATGTGAAAGGAATCTCTTTGAAAATTGTTGGTCAGTCAGTCCTTACACCAGCACTTCAGATTTCGTTCGACCACTCCGGAGATATGCAGAAATTCACAACTAGAGCTGAACTTCGTTTCAATGGCACTCCATTCACGACCGATATTTCTTTTCAATCGACACCGTACCCACAGGGTTCCTTTGCCGTCGTCACTCCGTATATGGAACCAGTAACTGGTTCCTTCAACGTGGAACCTCAGTTGAATGGAAATTCAATTAATATAAAAGCTACATTTAACGGCCAACCAAATTCTTTAGATACTAGCTTTTACTTTGGTAACGATATGGGTGCATCCTTTTCAATGAACTCACATGTAACTGGAACAATTCGAGGATCTGGCAGTTTAAATAGGGGCTACTCAAGCTATACAGGCAGTGTTAATATGGAAGCACTAGGAAAGAAAATGACACTCGACGGTAAACTGAATACAGAACGAGGAATTAAATCTAGCATTTCCATGACTTCTCCATATGGAAACAGTGAGGCAGAATTTGCATACAGTGGACAGTATCCAAATGCCAAGGCCGATTTAACAGTTTCAATCCCTGGAAATAAATTTTCTTTCTACAGTGAAATCCAGACTCAGCCCAAGCTATCCGCTACACTTGCCATATCTACACCATTCAGTGGATATGAAAACGTTGGAGGTAACATCCATTTTGCAAGCAACAAAGACAGTGTATCTTTTGACACACAAATAAATTATCTGACCGGAAAACAAATTGCTGCTTCGTTTGAGTCAACAATTTCGGGAAAAAATGTGCAGACAGTGGCAAAGCTTGAAACACCTTACACGGAAGACCTTAACATTGAATTAACTCTGACGGGACAACCAAGTCAATTTTCGAAATCGCTCGTTGTTTCAATGGGTGAAGACAACAATTTAATATCTACCGGAACTTTCTCCATCGGCACATCGTCCTTAAATCTAGATTATTCTCTTAAAACGACGTTTGCTGGATACGTAGATGACCAGCATATACAGGTTAAGTACGATGCCGATTTGCCGAATTTTAAAGCATCTGCTGATGCTAAAATACTTGGAAGTTTGTACTCGACTGAAGCTAGCTTGGACCTTTCAAATGAAATAAACGCATTGTTCAAACTTGATACACCATTCGAACACTTAAGTGACATTGCAGTCACATTTGAGCATTCGGGTACCTACAGGCGATTTACCACCAAGTCAACAGTACAAGGAAAAAATAAAAGTTTGTTTGAATCCAACCTCCAGTATTCTAATTACGGATGGCGAAGACTTTCAATGTCCTTAGACATGACAACACCATTTCAGGGCTGTGAATTTACCAAAGCTTCATATAGACATGCTTCTCTATCAGATGGCTTTGAGTGTGATGCAGACATATCCATTATGAATAAGGATATCAGTGGCACTTTGACAATTAATAATAACCCCCCAACAGCAACTGTTTCGTTTACCACACCGTTCGCCGGTTTTGAAAAGTTAGGTGCAGATGTCAAATATGTCATTGGAAAAGATTCAATAAACGGACAAGTTAATGTTGCCTACATGCAAGATAAGACACTTTCTGCGTCGATTGATATGAACAGCAACAGCCTTACATTTAAATTGTCCACCCCCTTCCAAGGGTATGAAAATCACGAAGTGCAACTGTCATACAATGGAGAAATGCGTAACTTCCAATCAACAGCTGCCTTTACATCATCTGCTGCTCCATCCATCAGGGCCCAGGCAAATCTGCGTTTGTTCTCACTGCTGAATTTGGACGGCTCCGTAAGTCTTACCAGTCAGATTAGAAATTTCGAAAACATCAAAATAACCGTCACAAACGAAGAAAACAGAGGTAAATATACAACTAAGTCAGAAATAAGTTGGTCTTCTTCACAGTCCATTGTCCTTGATGGAACTCTAACTGACAATAGTCTTTCAACTACTGGAAACATAAATTTAAGAACACCTTTCGATATGGTTAGACAAGCGGGTGTTGATATCAAAATGGAAAAGAAACAAGGAATTATCTACTCTGGAAAGATATCCCCAGTTTTTAACGGAAAAACCACTGTAGCCGGTGATATTACTTTTAGCAGCGCTCAGAACAAGGCTTTGTCTGTAACAATGCGCTCTCCAACAACCTTTTCTGCAGACGTCAGTGGTAACATCGGACAAGTTTATCAAGGATCTGTTTCTTTTACAAACGATATTTTCGAAAAGAACACCGGATTGACACTAACCGGAACAATTGACCCAATCGCAAAGAGCGTGGTTGCTAAGTACAACTGTCCAACAATGCAGCTGGATTTGAACGGTTCTCTTAAGAAATCAATCCTAGTCATCAATACTGATCGCTATGGGTACGAGATATCCGAGTCGTTCGCAAAAATTATTCTTCCTACAAGAAGTCTTAAAGTAACCGGCAAAGTACAAAACGGGGCTACCGAAGGTTTCCTGTTTTGGGACGCAGACAAAGATGAAACAAAGAAAGTTGGATTCCGCTCCGAAATCAAATCTCAATCCGATTCGATGAAGGCTGACATGACAGTGATGTTGCCAAGCCTAGGAAAGGTAAACGTTTACAATCAAAGTAAATATTTTCTAGTTTTATATAATTACAATTTTGAATTAGGATTGACTAAGAATTTTATTATATTTCAAATGGTTTGATTCGCAACATTCTTGATATCAGGCACGTTATTGCAGTTTCAATTGCATACGGAGTCATTATTGTTTTATACTTGCAGGATCTTCAGATCGATTCCGAAATGATTCTGAACAGAGGGCGTATCATATTTGACGGAAAAACAGAACTAACCTATTCTAAAGATTCCCGAAAAAAAATCACAATTAACTCTCGTGTTGAGGACATATCTTCTTGGGATTCTAGAAATTACAGCTTTACATTCGGAATAAGTCACCCATACACTAGCGTCAATGTTGAGGTCGTTTCTCATGTGGGAAATTCAAACGAAAAAATGACAGGAGCAGTTGATGTCAAATACCTTACTGCAAGACGCGAGACTAAACAGTTCACAGTCAATGGAGAACTTGACAAAATCCGTAAAGGCGTCGAACTAAATGTAAGTATTTTATCAGATTTTTTTTCAAAAGAACCATTTTATTCATATAACAAGAACTGATTATATTTGAATTTAAACATTTTAAGCTTCATAATTTTATAATGTTTGTCTTATATTTCTTTATTCTAAGATTGACACTCCAATGAAGAAGGTTGGAATCAACGGAAACATCCAGGCTGGATCCCCATATCGCCTTTCCTTGGTCAACAAATATGACAACAAAAAACCACTGAATACCATTGTTTCGTTTGATTCCGTTAAACGCAGCATCGACTTTCAGATGAACTACGATTTGGGTAAGGTTGAAAGTTAACTTCTTTCGATGCATCTGTATTGGACAAATGTATCGTTCCTTTCTAACGTTTTAATATAATGAAAGGTTATATCATAGAAGAATACAATTGTGAAAGTTTTAAAATGGATTTATTTTAATTGTCATTGGCAACATTTACGACTTTTCATTTCAGAAAACCCAACCAGTGAGCTTCATGTAAGCGCGAAGTACGTGAATAATTCTGCCATTGCAGCTGAATTGTACCATATGATCAACAGACAGAGAATAAGTGACGGACTGCTTGCTTTACGTCTAAACAGCTCTCATCTCCTTCACAGCAGAATCCATTGGCGACCAGATATGATTGCTGATCTAAAAGTAAGTTTAACTTAATTGGAAAGTTGATTCCTTTCTATCTGTTTGTATATTGAATATTTATCTATGTAATTTGTACCTTTCTTATTCGCTATGAATTGAATTATTAAAGGAATACACAGCAAAGAAGTCTTCTACCTACAAACGCCAGCTCTCCAGCTTTGCTGATGCTGTAAGTGAGAGTATTAGCGCCGAACTTAGACAAAAGTCTAGTATCATCAATCGTTCTTTTATGGAGGAATCGGAACCGTTTGTTGCCACTGCCACTGAACAACTTGAGCGATTGGCCATCATGTATGAGCTCAATCAGTATCACATGCGTGATATCGTCGATGCAGTTCTAGCTGCTGCTGAAAAGACAAAGTATGTAAACCTACGTTGTTTATTTTAGTTTTCATTTAATATAACCGTTGTTAAGGATGCTAACATATTATGATCTTCAGCAATCGTGAAATGTAAATCATTTTGTGTTTGTCTTATAAATGTTATGGTAAAAAAGTGAACACGTTGCATTCATCTTCATATATTATTAGACTCAAACTACACGACATGTCTCTGGCGACCAGTGAGTGCATGAACAATCTGTCCGATGAACTGTCAAAGTCAATGGGAGTCTCCAAGGAAACGATCAAGGTTTGTCTACACTTTTTAAATTTGAAAACGCATCATGTCATGATATTTAGCGGAATGTAGGGATGTACTAATTGTCACACCAAAATCATTTGAATAACAGTGTTGAAAATATTTTTGTAGAACATAATACTGGAGGTTGAGAAATCATCGGGGATGATCATGCAGTCTGCTGAGAATGTCTACAACATATACTCAGGTAAATGTTCGTTTGTTATATTGAAAGAAGCATTGTCTATGTGTGGTTATATTTTGTCAGGTTGTGTAGGAGACCTCATTATTTTACCTAAGTTTAAAACAATGCGTTTGCTATATGAAAAACACTATTGTATTTCAGGCCATGTTTACAACATCACCGCACCAGTTATGACCTCTGTGAACGACAAGTACAATACTTACGTTAACTATATGTCGCAAATGAGCAATGATCACATGACAAACATGGCTGACAAGTACACATCTGCAATTTATGGTGTAAATGACGCTATCAATACCAGATTATCTCGCTTGTTGGCAAATAAACAAGTTGGTGGCGCCTACCAGCACGTAAGACATATTTGTTGCTTTCAGATGAATTTAAACATTGATAGATTTGCATTTAACATTTTTAGCTGGATTCGTTATTTCATTATTTATGTAATATTTACATGATTCGATATTTTTCAGGGTTACAATGCCTACAAATATTGGGAAATTAGAGAAAATGCAGAAATAATTGCACAAGCAATAATTGATTGGATTAAAGAAGAAATCGAGATAGAACTTTCAGATATTAAAGCCACACTCCTGAACCTTAAAAAGAGTACGATCACCGTTTATGACCCGAAACACGGTGAAATTCAAGCTGAAATCCATTTGCCGTTGCCAATCAAGACTTTAGATGCTGTTCCAGTAATAGAAATGGACATGTCAAAGACACAGAAGTACATTCCCAAAATGCCAACTATCTCGCTGCCGTCATCTGATGTCTCAAAATGGCTGCCCCCTTATGAAGGTACATTGATAGTTAATTACATCTAGTTTACTCTCGTCTTTTAATAGTTTTAACTTTAGTAGCGTATCTTCTTTAAAATGTAACAATAAATGATTTATGTTGGTAATATTTACAGCCATCGCTACCATTGAGGGTGACACTATTACCACGTTCGATGGGCTGACCTACGACTTGACCAAGAGCTGCACTTTCCTCCTAGCTAAAGACAACGTCAACGGTAATTTCACAGTGGTCCTCAACAAAGAAAACAACAATAAAACCCTGGTTATTATCGCTGACGGGAAGGCCATTGAGCTCTTAGCCGATGGACAGGTGTGTGTTTGTGTGTTTGCTTATCTCTTATGTTAGGAACATAGGCTGCAATTACTGCAATGATGCTATTGTTTTCAATGGAACATCGGTAAGATTAGCATGTAACATAACATAAGATCTTTAAAGCTTTATACTGAAAACTCACTAAAAACATCCTTATTTGAAATTTAGGTTTTCTATTTTTCTTTAATGCACGTTCTCTATCCAATCAACAGATCAAGGTTGATCGCCAGCTAACTGCATTACCAGCGGTCTTTAGAGACATAACGATGACGTCACTGAATGGCCACGTGAAAATCAATGTTGCTGGCCATCTTGACGTTGACTACGTTAAAGAGCTCGACTCGTACACTATTGTGATGAACGGCTTCTACTTCGGAAAGACAAACGGACTCCTCGGTAGCTATGACAACGAGCCCTACAACGACATGATGACGTCGTTTGGAAAGCCGAGTGACAATGCTGACCGCTTTGTGAAGACCTGGGAAGTTGGCACTGGCAAATGCCGCTGAGCTTAGAAGTTATCTAGGACCCAACTGCCAAAACCAAATGGACATACTTTGTGATTTTACTGTGATTGACTCTCAACTTTAAACTGACAGAATTTAAATAACGTTTTTCTTTTCAACGTTATTTTATAGTAAAGTATAATGTAATTCAATTTTCAAGATCATGTATTTGCTTTTAATAACAAACATATTAATAATTTTATAACTGTACTTTTTAAAACTTTTAACTGAAAGATATTGTAGCAATTTATAAGCAAACACAAAAAAACATCTCCTGTACAATTATACACTGAATAAATAATCAAAGCATCATTTGTACTTAAATGTATTATTTCCTCTCTGTTGGGGACATTTTAAAGTTGTCCACAACTCGCAAACATTGTTTCCGGTATATTGTTGCGTAAGTGTGACATTATACAATTCAAAAATAATTGTGGATGGAATAGGAATCCTTATAATTTGGGACAGAGATATAACATTTTACAATTTCTGTTTTCGCATAGAGTAAGGTTCTGGTGGACTTTTTTCATAGCTTGCGTTGAATTGTATGTTGGACTTTGACGGGTGATCAATTTGTTATTCAACAATGTCACAGTTTGTATGGCTGCTGGTGTTGCCACTGTTGTAACCATTGTAATATGAATTTTATTCATACAATTAAACAAGAGTAAGACAATAGACAAGAAATGTTACAAAACGTCAGTATTATATATACCATTTGCCAAAATAACTGAGGTTTACCAACGAAAATGATGAAGCAATACACTGGAACCTATAGGGAGAAGACCAGCAGTCAAATACTTAACAATGGCTTGTTTCAAGGCACATTGATAAAAGCTTTACAGACACTCAGCGAGAGTAACAAAGTGTCATAACAAAACAAATGCAGATACCGCCTTTGAGGAATAAAATCGAGAAAATTAATGAATGGATAAAAACCTAATGTGATCGGGTTGAAAAGTTGTTACAACTTAAAGATCAACGATAACATTTTGTTAATTTAAAACCCATTTGACAGCTAATAATGTTCATTATGTTTGAAGTGAAATGACACGCGTCATTGTTGACCACTGGGCTCGATCCTGTAGTGTTCATTGTATTATTCCTCTTATCATTGTTATAACCAAGACGATTATGATTGAAATATTTACACTTTTGTGTGGACTTTTGTCTTAAGATTAAGTTAAGTGCAAACAATCACTCTAGATTCTAGAAAAATGAAGAAAAATAGATGAACTTTCTACCTAAGCATCTAGATACATTTTTAGTTTTAAAGTTTATTGGCAAATCAGCACGATACCAGGCCATTTCCATTGCAATATATAAACTAAGGCATGAATTCATACATATAATATGATATTCAATTCTTTGTTAGTGGGATTTCGGCTGAGAACAAATGAATAACAAAAATCGGTTTCCAAGCATGAAAAGTTATTCTGGTAATTAACAAAATGATATTGGGAAAATTCAAATCAGGCATACATCTACATATTCAGTGGTAGGGCACAATGCACATAGTTTAGAACATTTTTTAAACCAAATATCAGAAAAAAAATGTTACCCATCATTTGGTTGAGAGTACTTCCATTGAAATTAACATAATTCAGAAACTGCTTATAAGAAAAATCATCGTCATGAACAACACGTCTGGAATAACGATAGATGCAGCGCCTGAAAGACAATTCAAATACATAATGTACATGTTTTTTTGAGTAGAACTATCAATGGCAAACAGTTTTCACTGAGGCATTTTCGAGCATTTGAAGCATTGCATCTGTCGGAAGTATAATAATGATATTAAATAATTCTACATATTTGAACAGTTAAAGGTTTGTCTTTTTATAAATTATTTGCATTTGTAGACAAACATACACATACACAAAGCAAGTGCCTATGCTTATAAAATGGTACGAATAGTTCCTGGGGAGTCATTAAAATAAGCAAATACCCCAGCCTTTACAGGGAGAACAAAATTACTTGATGCGCCGTAAGTAAGTGGTGAGAATATCTGGTCCAGTGTTGCGTCAGTTCCCGGAAGTGAGGCTACACAGCGATACGAGAGGCCGTCATTTGATACCGCAACGGTTAAAACGCTCGATGTGCTCCCGAAACCTAAAAAGAGTTCAACTTTTTCATCCAAATTCAAGTGATATTTTGATAAGGTATTGGATGATCAGGGACGGTATTCATAAAGCATCTAAAGTTACTTAAGACTCTTTCCTTATTTTTGTATTTACATCCATTTATTTTAAAAACACTCACGTATACTTGTAAATTTTCCGTTATTTTCGACTTTCAAAATTTTAATGCTGCACTCTCACAGAGTTACAATTTTTACAACTTTTTTATTTTTAGTCTTGAAAAGGGCAAATTTTTGCGTAAATATCTGCAAACCAATGATAAAAGATTGCTGACAAAAATTCAAATCATAGATTTCATATTCCCGTTCGATAATTAATGTTTTTATGGCTTAAACCGTTACTAACTTTTTAAAAAAAATGCATAAAACATCAATTTATTTAACTTAAATATAAAGATCTGCGATCTATTTTTGGTCAGCAATCTTATATAACTGGTTTCCATGGATTTTCGCACAAATTGCTCGTTCCAAGACAAAAAAATAAAAAAAAAAGTTGTCAAAACGTTCAATCTGTGAGAGTGGAGTTTTAAGAACTCGACTGAAATTAGGAAATGACTTATGGTGCTTTATGAATACGGCCAAAGTGCTTTACGCATAGTCATACTGTAGAAAGAAGAAAGATCGTTGAATTAATTAAAATCATCCCGTAGCTTTAAAATCAACGAAAGAAGCCTATATAACGTAGAACCAAGGTTTTCACTTGGTCTTTTGAACTGACTAAACACGTACCATCAACGCCAACGGCTTTGAGGCATGTGACAGACGAGAGCGTAGTGACGTCAGTCTTTCCGTGGAACCAGTGGATATCTGCAGGTGGGCGACTGTGATGAGCGCGGCACGTCAGGTTGACCAACGTACTTCCGGTAAACGGGGGTGCAGGGTACACCGACAATGTCATGTTTGCTGCCATTACTAGGGAGGGTATACAGGTTATTGTATTCAACATGTACGTATATTTTAATTGAGTTTTGGTAATGAATATTGCAAATAACACAGATGGCATTTGTGTCAAAGGAATGCTTTGGAAACAAGTACGACCAATATTGTCTTGAAGTATATGTCTTGGTGGTTAGTGGATATTTATAACTGAAATAAAGATTTGATTTCACTGTTTAAAACAGTGTCGGAAACTACAATTTACTGTCATTTTATATCCTTTTTAGGAATATAATAAAAAGGAAAATGGTTTGTAGCATCCATTGCATAATTGTGACGGCATTAAATATTGCTTTTGGTGCTCAATCGCTGAAATATTTTGCAATCTTACACAGAAACATGCAATTATCACAAATATTAATTTAATTTAAAAATCGTTGACATCGTTTCATATCTTGTGAGTGTGTGGCTTAAAAGGCCATGTTTTAAACTTAGACAGTGCTTGTCTTAATTTCCTACATCAAGCACAGACTAGACATAATTCATAAACTAATAAATATAATGGCTCTTAATTTTTGGCTCTTTTTGATATTCCGCAAATAAAAATAGTTCATTTAATGTTTTGTCAAGAATTACAAGGGTTAGAAACTCAAACTCAGAAAAACTTTGTTTATAGAGAGCTCGGTAGAATGTCACTGCTTATTAAATTTGATGAAATATTGGCTAGAAATAGCAAATCTGCATTTATTAAACATGTTAAAATTATGTACATGTCAAAACGTGAATGGAATTAGATAGACACACAAATAGTAAGTCGTTGGTATATATGGTTAGAAGGTTATCACAAAGAATTGGGTTTCAAGATGAATAGCTAAATCAAGGTGTTGGAAATATTGGTATATTTTCACATGTTTTCAAAAATACTGTATTATTAACTGATAGGTGTTAACATTATGTGTGTGAAGTTGGCTTAGCCATCGGCAATCGACAATTGACATTCGATATTGTATAGCAAATCTTTAATGTCGAGCTGGACGGAATTCTAGCTCGACATAATATATTAGATAGCAAATCTTCAATGTCGAGCTTCAATGTCGAGCTGGACGGAATTCTAGCTCGACATTCGATATTATATAGAAAATATTCAATGTCGAGCTGCAATGTCGAGCTGGACGGAATTTTAGCTCGACATTCGATATTATATAACAGATTTTTAGTGTCGAGCTGGAATGTCGAGCTGGATGGAATTCTAGCCCGACATTTGGTATTATATAGCAAATATTCAATGTCGAGCTGGACTGAATTTTAGCTCGACATTTGATATTATATAGCAAATCTTCAATGTCGAGCTGGAATGTCGAGCTGGATCGATATTATATAGCAAATATTCAATGTCGAGCTGGACGGAATTCTAGGTCGACATTTGATATTATATAGCAAATCTTCAATGTCGAGCTGGAATGTCGAGCTGGATCGATATTATATAGCAAATCTTCAATGTCGAGCTTGGATCCCTTCCAATTCGAAATTGCAGCTCGATATTGAAATTCGCTTTATATTTTTGAAATATCGAGATGTATGCCGTCCAATTCAACATCCACATCAAGCTGGACATTAAAGATTTCCTTAAATTATATCATATGTCATGCTGAAATTCAGTCCAGCTCGCTATTCCAGCTCGACATTGAAAAATCCCTATATATTATCGAATGTCGAGATACAATTGCGTTCTGCTCGCCATTCCAGCTCGACATTTAAAATTCCCTATATGACATCGAATGTCGAGCTGGAATTCCGTCCAGCTCGACATTCCAGCTCGACATTGAAGATTTGCTATATAATATCGAATGTCGAGCTAGAATTCCGTCCAGCTCGTTATTGCAGCTCGACATTGAATATTTGCTAAATAATATCGAATGTCGAGCTAGAATTGCCTCCAGCTAGACATAGCAGCGCGACATTGAAGATTTGCTATACGTAATATCGAATGTCGAGCTAGAATTGCGTCCAGCTCGACATTGCAGCTCGACATTGAAGATTTGCTATATAATATCGAATGTCGAGCTAGAATTCCGTCCAGCTCGACATTGCAGCTCGACATTGAATATTTCCTATATAATATCGAATGTCGAACTAGAATTCCGTCCAGCTCGACATTGCAGCTCGACATTGAATATTTCCTATAAAATATCGAATGTCGAGCTAGAATTCCGTCCAGCTCGACATTGAATATTTCCTATATAATATCGAATGTCGAACTAGAATTCCGTCCAGCTCGACATTGCAGCTCGACATTGAATATTTCCTATAAAATATCGAATGTCGAGCTAGAATTCCGTCCAGCTCAACATTGCAGCGCGACATTGAAAATTTGCTATATAATATCGAATGTCGAACTAGAATTCCGTCCAGGTCGACATTGAAGCTCGACATTGAAGATTTGCTATACAATATCTTATATCGAGCTAGAATTCCGTCCAGCTCGAAATTGCAGCTCGACATTGAATATTTGCTATATATAATATCGAATGTCGAGCTAGAATTTTGTCCAGCTCGACATTGAAGATTTGCTATATAATATCTTATGTCGAGCTAGAATTCCGTCCAGCTCGACATTGCAGCTCGACATTGAATATTTGCAATTAAATATCGAATGTCGAGCTAAAATTCCGTCCAGCTCGACATTGAAGATTTGCTATATAATATCGAATGTCGATTGTCGATTGTCGATTGCCGATGGCTGAGCCAACTTCACACACATGTTAACATTTGAACATATACAACGACCCTTGTTTTTTATATACCACAAATATGTTTAAGTACTTGTGTTTATATGAGCATTATTATTGCCAAATGATTTTAAATAAAGTCTTAAATTCTATATGTACCGCTAACGCTGAGGAAAGCCTTTGCTCTATCGACCCCTGCTTGACATTCGTACCAAGCCTCGTCGTCCAAAATAACATCTCGCACCCTCATCGTGTAGTCACTTTCCACCGTGTACTTATTTGTGTTAACCACGTTCCGGTTATATGAAATTAGGTCTGTAAATCCATCGCTGTGAACCTAGAAAAATACACAGTAGCATAAGAAATATAATTTACAGATACTCATGTATATAAAGGGGCATAGGTAGTTTTTGGATGTCTCGTCTACATAAGATGTGCATGTTTAGTTTCCAACCGCTTAACATTTTAAATTGATAACAGTTCTGCCAAAAGATCATTACAAATTTCAAATTAATCTTAAATAAAATTTAAAATAATCGTTGCTGTATATGTATTAG
Organism: Mya arenaria; assembly: GCF_026914265.1. NCBI lineage: Eukaryota > Metazoa > Mollusca > Bivalvia > Myida > Myidae > Mya > Mya arenaria. The sequence continues at coordinate 13,238,435 of NC_069134.1, read as the reverse complement.
GAAATGGCACAGTTCAAAATCCTGCTTCGACTCCTTACCATAACTAGATCGCAACTTCGATTCTTTTTAACCAGCCTACCCTACCAACATTATCATCTCGTTACCAAAGAACAACACCAGCCTACCCTACCGTCAATATCGACTCGTTACCCTAGAACGCCACCAGCCTACCCTCCCGTCAATATCGACTCGTTACCATAGAACGCCATCAGCCTACACGACCATTAATATCAACTCGTTACCATAGAACGCCACCAGCCTACCCGACCATCAATATCAACTCGTTACCCTAGAACGCCACCAGCCTACACGACCATTAATATCAACTAGTTACCATAGAACGCCACCAGCCTACCCGACCATCAATATCAACTAGATACCATAGAACACCACCAGCCTACCCGACCATCAATATCCACTTGTTACCATAGAACGCCACCAGCCTACCCGACCATCAATATCGACTCGTTACCATAGAACGCCACCAGCCTACCCGACCATCAATATCAACTAGTTACCATAGAACGCCACCAGCCTACCCGACCATCAATATCAACTCGTTACCATAGAACGCCACCAGCCTACCCGACCATCAATATCAACTCGTTAACATCGAGCGCCACCAGCCTACCCGACCATCAATATCAACTCGTTACCATAGAACGCCACCAGCCTACCCGACCATCAATATCAACTCGTTACCATAGAACGCCACTTTGCTTTTTTAACCATCCTTCTTTACCATCAATATCTAACATTTCGCTCGATCTAGTTGTCAACGAACCTTCTTCCAGAAAACGTAGTCAGTGCCGCGCTGTTCTCGAATCTGGCACAAGAATCTCGCCTCCCAGCCCTGAAGTACCGTAACGTTGGCGGGGGGAAGACGGATAAACACCGAGCTTACATCACCTTTCGGAATAAGTGTAATTCTTCTTCAAAACTAAAGATTTTTAAACCTTTAAAAGTTTTCTAGACGCGGGTAAACATCTTACTTTTGAGAGAATTTGTTGGTTAAAATGCTGGTTTTTTTAATTAATACATTGATACAAAGCAATTCATAATTCTAGTGAAATAGTTTATTTTATTGTCATGCAAAACAATTAAATGTAAGACGATTTTTTTTAACGAATTTATGTCTGAAATACAATTTCTTACCACGAAACATAATAAGCACTACCAAGAAGTGCCTAATGAGATTTTTTAAATCCTCCATCTTATAATTCAAATACCCACAACGAGTGCATTTGATATAAGCAAAGTATTGCTTGAAAACTTTCAAGCACGTTTTGAATCCTATTAGCGCGATTGATCAGTTTATTAAAGCGATTAGTGAATGTTTACTATGTGTGTTTATTGTCCATCATGTTGACAAATACCGTAATGATGGCGAAACATCTTTCAACAAACTGGCCAGTTTAAAATCGATAAGCTGGCCAACTTAAAGGTTTTGTTTACAGTAATACATCAATAAGAGCATAAGTGAACGATTTTATTATATACAACGATACACAATTATTTTATCTTTTTAATGATTTTAAAACGATAAACGCTGATACGACTTACATGCACTTCCAAACAAACTACACTAGTGATAATAAAAGTGAGTATTACTAAACAATTGTGTCATTAATTCAAAACATACACTGCCTAAGCCCTTGCATACACACGAAAACAACACGTTTACCTTTGACATTAAAGCTGCACTCTCACAGATTGAACGTTTTGACAACTTTTTAACTTATGTCTTGGAACGAGCCAATTTATGCGAAAATGCATGTAAACCAGTCATATAAGACTGCTGACAAAAAAATCGGAGATTTTTATATTTAAGTTCAAAAAATGATACCGATGCTATATCTTTAACCATTAGTAACGCTTTTAGCCATAAAACATTAATTTTCGAACGGAAATATGAAAATCTGCGTTCTAATCTTTTGTCAGCAGACTTTTATCACTGGTTTGCAGATATTTACGCAAACTTTGCTCATTCCAAGACAACAACAAAAAAGTTGTAAAAACGGTTTATCTGTGAGAGTGCAGTTTTAGTCGCAAAATACTGAAAAGAATATTGTTTAATCAAAATTCATATCTTTGAAAATCATTTAACAGATTTGGATAGATACGACACCAAAGACATTGTTTTTGCAGAGTTGTGGAAAGAAAGGGACACGTGATAATGTTAAACACAGAAGTAGGTGCCACTTCTTTCAAACGCCCTTCTACTCTCTGCCGATATATTTTATCACACCCTCCACGTGCGGTTCCCCGGTGTCAGGGTTGGATACCAGAAGACGGCAACCGGAAGTGGTCTGCGCGTAGGACGGATCCTCGAATTGGACGCGCATGCGCCCGGGCATGTACAGAGGCCCCTTGAAGGTACAGCGAACCTCCTGTTTTACACTGTCTGAACTTGAGTCTGCGAAATAACATCGATAGTTTCAACTAATTAAAGGTATTCGAAAAGAATATAATATCACAACAATTAGGAAAACACGAAACGTTAAGCCAGGTATATTACATTTGTGCTTTGCAAGTTCAAATCAAAGAATAAAAGTTAAAAAAAAGTTTTGCCAGAATAAAAATAGGCAAAGTAATTGACGCGAGTGCATGTTATATGCAAATGGTAGCCCTTCATTTTGGATATTATAAAACAAAAGTATGATGAAGCGCTGACCAAACGTACGTTTTTCGAGGGATGCAATAGCCCTCGACAGAGTCCAAATTCCGTGTGCAATGGGGCGCTTGTATCCGAGCAGCCAAGCGCTCCAGCGATACAGATGATGCGGGTTCCAGTCGCCTGTCAGGCGTGCGTAGTTTACTCCACAGTCATCAGCTACAGGAATGTCCTCACTGTACTGGTGAATATTGTCTGAAATAGAATTTGGTAAACTAGAATATAGTACCATATACATCGATTGTCTGTACATTTCACAACTACATGTTCTAGTGTTGCAGGATAAAAATCTTTTGTCAGAAGCACAATTAACAACAAGTTGATCCCTACTCAAAAGGCATAACGTAACAGAATGGATACAATCAGTGAGAATCGAAAGAAAAATCAAATTCTATTTTTTTATTGTGAATGTATATTTTTATAACACTGTTGTTCTGAGCGCAGTCTGTACAATAAACGTAAACAACAATTTTCGTACAATTTATGCGCATATATACGTTCGTTATATTACCATTTACATAGAAAACAAATAAACTGAGCAAAAGATACCTTCAGGCTCGAGTGGGCGTGACCTAGCCGCTCGGTCATGTGACCTTGACAGGCACGTGGTGAGCCCCTCCCATACACAGTAAGTGCGAGATGCCATCAGACGTAACCGGAAATCTACCTCCACGCCCTTTTCGCCTTTCCTAAGAGAAAATAACACAAACTTTTACCTCGACCTCTCAACGAGCAAGTTGAATTTAGCGGACAATGTATGTATATACATGTGTGCGTTCAAGTCTTATCGCTTACCGAATACCACTAGCCTGTACTAATATGATGTCAATGTTGATTCTCATTATATTGATCAGATTTTTGCAAAATCAACATAACTAAAGACAATATATATATATTTATATATATCTATGCATTGCAAATGTCTCAGTAATACTCAGCCTCCTAACACTGTCAAAAATAAATGTCAAAACTGCTCAGAATCCTTATACCTTATGTTTGGGAAAATGAAATCCTAACATTATGGGGAAGTTTATTATGTTGACTAGGCACTAGGTTGTAAGCAAATACCAGCCGATATACAATGGGGAGATACCGGAATCAAAATACCTGTATTCCACGACAGCGACCTCTGCGAACAGTTCCTTGTCCAAAAACCTCCCCAAGGATTCATGCTGCTTGATTGTTTGGGCGATATGAATAAGGCCTGCAAACAAGAGAAAGCAATATTAACATTTCTGACTGACATCAACATAGATGAACTACGTAATCCTGCGTCAAACGTATACTTATCAATTCGTCATTTCATCTAGATACGGCCACCTCCGTCTCATAGATTCAGCAAGGGCAATTAATGCATTTTTTTATCGACCTATTACCCAAAACGTACCGCAATTCAAACAGTGCGCACGCACAATGGTCCAGAATGACACGGTTATGCACCTGTCAATTGTAACCACGTCCACGGTCCCCAGGGATAGCGGGTGAAATGGGTCGTGTTCTTACCTTCCAAGTGAACCCGCAGTGCCAGGTGAATGAGGTGTTTTGTTTTCGCGCCGAAAATAGCGGGGAATGGGACTCATCTAGGATGTCCCAGGGGTGCGGGGGCATTTTTCGGGGACATACCAAGAAATACCAGCCAATTTTTCCACTTTTCATATCTACACGAGAGTCAATTTCAGCAACACATTAACCCCTAATTGACCGAGATTCTGACCATGTGTTAAATCATGTTATCATATCAAGGGAGTTGCTGTAGTTCGGGTCAAGACTTGGAAAAATGTATTTAATTTTGCCCAGAAAGACGTGAAGAAGTATCAAGTGTTAGACATAATTACTGAGTACTTAATTTAGTAAAACTTATTATTTACTTATTCTTAAACAAAAATATGTTGTTTTTGATGAGTAACATTATTTGTTTAGACATATGACAGATGTTAATGAAAATGGTGTGCTTAACCAACCGCTTTATTTTGAATGAAAATGTTACCTATATTACATTATATATGAATCTGGTCGTCTCATAGGTCGAATTATATTTTATTTTATTTATGCTTTACTAAGCGTATGGATACTGATTTTAAAATGTCAGATTTATTGGGTTCGCATTTTTTAACAAAAACACACACTCTTATTATTCCTTTTTAAAGCTTTGTTGTTTTTTTCACTGTAAAAAATATTGAGTTCGTAAGTATACGTATACACCATGGAAAATGGAAAATACAAACGAAACTTGAAAAAAATACATCACATTGGCGAAACTGAATCTCCAAATGTTAATTTTACTTCAATTTTGTTCATATCATCATGAACACATTCTGAGGCGTTTAAAATGCATTTTCGTATAACTGATTGCGATTTGTTTTTGCAATGTTTCAATCTTGAAAATTGCTTAGTTTTGTGTTCATCTGGCATTGTCTCCATACCGTGACCGGTGAAAGAACATATTTTGACCCACATAAAATCACGACAATGGTCGCTGTCCTTAAGTGACTCCTTTTCTGTAAAATATTGACACACCCCCAAACCCCAAATAATAACATGACTCCCAACAATCGTTACTGTAAATAGGTATTTAACCCCACCGAACAGAACCGACTATGTTGGTCATTTAATACATGTGCTCTTAAGTCTTAGTAATACAGGTGGTAATGCTGCAGCTATTGCTATTGATACTACCCATACTGCTTCTGCTATTGCCATTGTCACCACCACCACAACCACCACCACCACCACCGATGATGATGATGATGATGATACCCCTAAAACTACTGCCGCTCCTGCTGAATTGTTGATGTTGTTGTTGCCACTTCTACAACAACAGCTACTACTATTCCTTCTACTAACTATCATATAACTACTACTGATGCTGCTTATCTCGCGTTAATCAACTATATGTTGTTGTGAATAAAGGAACAAAGCTTTTTGTATCAATGCGAAGACCCTACATTTATCTATTTATAATGAGCGCAAAGTACAATGAAACCTTAAAGGGACTGTACACCAGATTCGCACCAAAATTTTTGTTTTTCTGTAACGAATCTCAGGACAATTATCTAATTGAATGTGTTACGCTTTGATATCATAATTGTAAAAAAAGTAGTAATATGTAAAAAAAATTGTGTCGGAGACCAGGTTCGAACCCGTGTCGCCAAAATTGCAGTCCAGCGTCGTATCCAGCTACGACGGCTTACTCTATTAATTACATAATTAAGCTATAAACGTACCTCGGTAATATCACGTGATAACACCGACTAGCCACCGACTAGCCAATCACGCATAAGGAATGAATTCTACTATGTAGACATACCCAGTAATATTTTTAATGATAAATTCGAAATAACTGCTAAACTTAAATAAATTGTAAACTATGTGGTACTTCAGTTAGTAAGTTTCAATGCATTGTATACATCGATGCCAAGTTTATGTCAGTTCTCGACTATTTTCTTTTTGTTTTTCGCTATTTTATCATACGGAGTAAGCCCCTTTAAGCAGATTTTCGACATCCACAGATAAACGACTCCCCGTTATCATTTTATTAAATATACATGAGTCATAACATTTTGAGCCGGTAGTCGATAAGTTTGACTGGAGTTCGTGATTCTATTTGGGTCAAAATACATCCTCACGCCGGCCAAATCCTAATAGCCTCTTATAGAACAATACCGTAATCAAGTTGTTAAATTAAACGACTTGATTACGGTATTGTTCTATAAGAGGCGTGAGGAAAATATTAAGCTGTTGGGGAACTAAGAAATATAGTTAGTACATTTGTACTTGATGTTTTCAATCTTTAAACATAATTCAAGAGTGTGGTTTAGATAGTTTAATATTGTTATCAAGGAGATTGTTCATAAACAATATCAAAGATGTAATGCTTAGCTTAGTTAATTAATAATTATACATTTTATAGTTAAGAAAATCATGTCAATACTTAATAATAAACTATTACTGAGTTTTTTTGTTTTATTTTTGACAAGTGTCGTATTAAATAAACAAAAAGAGATGAAGCGTTAAACCTAAGAAACTTGCACTAGAAAGATTTTTCCGAAAAATGAACGAAAACATTGCTCCCCTGAATTTAATTTCGTAATGCCCATTAAATGAAATGAATTAGCTGTTACAGTAGATAACTGATAAAAATTACATGGAGAACCAAGTCAGCCCTTTAACCCTTAGCACAAAACTACTGAATTGAACATAATGCATATGCTGATCCAGGTATATGCTGGCATACAGGGGTTTCCTTCTTAATCGAAAATTGGATAGGATTTTTTTGGCATGTTTACTAGCCAAGTTTGTCACCGCAGGGCGGGGATTTTCCCCGGGATTGGAATGACCGAAAGTCAGTTGATTGACTGGTGCATTAATTATTTTTAAAGAATAACATGTTTCTAGGCAGTCGTGACTTAGGAAATAAGTTGGCTTTTTTATAGTTAAATCATCTTAATCATCTGAACAAAACACAGCAGTACCTAACGGAGAGAGACAGAAGCGGTCGGACGCTACTAAGGTCGCCAGAAGCTTGAAGAAGATTGTTTCCGCATAGCAGACGGGCACTCCGTGCCCATGACCGCCATACCCACACAAAGCTTTGTACTGGTCGATGTGGTCTCTGTTTAATCTTAAATGGAGGGTAAAAGAGTGCGTTCATTTTTTGTTAACATTTTTAAGAAGTTTCAGAATGAAAAACCATGTAATTACTACAATTGATTAAACTAATTTAAAGACATGTTTACGACACATCCCTCTAATAGGGTTCATTTGTCCATCTAAAACTTTTTAAATTTCAAGTAAAAAAGTGAGCATTGTGATCGACAGTTTATTGGTACTCAATATACAAAACAAAAGAGTGTGTTACCATTAGTTTCGATTTCATTAATGGCTGTGGAATTCCTACTTTCGTTTTGATATCGACGTTATAAAATGTTTTCTCTGTCTGTATAAGAAATAAACGAAACTTTTATGTCCTACCTGATAGATTTTGATCCAACTTTATTATTCTTCGGATAGATTATCAAAGAATAGCTTGAATCAGAGCCCGCAGTATAAACGAGCTTATCTGAGATCTTTAACTCCCCTTGCCGTCGACACCTGAGAAGTTTATAACCAAGCTTTACAATTAAATCAAACAATCCTATTTCTTCCAACGATGTATACGTTTCTTTTTCCTTCTTTCTTGTGACAATATAAACAATTGCCGATATTGTTGAAAAGGGCAAAATAAAAAGCCAGAATTTGTAATCAAACATTGTTTACGTTTCCTACTTTCGAATTCAAAGCAAGTGTTTACAATACGGCGCCTACGTTGTTTTACTGTAAAAATAAGGTACCGTTTTATAAACGTCTCAGTCGATATTTTTCTGATGAGAAACTCTGTGTTACAGGGAAAGGCAACATACACATTCACATGCTTTTAGTTGTTCCTTTGTCACGTAAACAAAAACTGTGGCTCGACATAATACATTGTGCAATTCTTTAGTGTGGCTATAATTAAGTATATATAAGTAAGTTAATCTGTGAAAGTAGCGAGCCTTTTATATCACTCATGCATGTGCTTATTTATTTCAGTTTACTATTAGGAACAACAACTTGACTTATTCTCGCATTGGTTTATTTACTTACTTCTATGCCCTCTTGCACAGATGTTTTGTAAGCCAATATTGTTTTTCTTTAAATACTTACTTACTTTTATGAACAAACACCAAAAAGCAACTAGCAGGTTCTCATTTGACAAGAACTTTTTAAATCCAGTCGTAAAATCCTTGACAATTTAAAAGCGTAACTATTTTTTTTTCGGGAAAAAGAGCATTCAGTCATGTCACATTTTGAAATAATTAATACTAATAAAGCTGTATATTGAACTTTTCACGACGCTTTATCATTGAGACAAGCATTTTGTTTACATCTCAGACTACTTTCATAATTATTATGTTCAATGTTTTACCCTAAATATGTTAACAAGTCCCTTATAAGTATAATGTGCACATCTAGGTATACATTACAATCCGAGTACATATATATAACTCCTTATATTATATAATATGCAGTTTCCATGATTTGAAATGCCTTTCGTGATTTTAACACCATTATTTGATCGTTTAATCGACGAGTTATGTTATGTTGCAACTGTGCACTAGATGATCAATTTGAAAAACAAAGAAATCTGTTGAAGACTGACATTAACTTTGCATTAATGTGTACAATGCATTGAAAATTACTAACTGAAGTACCACATAGTTTACAATTTATTTAAGTTTAGCAGTTATTTCGTATTTTTCCATTAAAAAAGATTACTGGGTATGTCTACCTAGTAGAATTCATTTCTTATGCGTGATTGGCTAGTCGATGTTGTTACGTGATATTACCAAGTAAGGTATATAGCTTATATATACCGCTCGTTTGGAGTAAGCCTTCATAGCACAGTGAATACAACACAGGACGGCAATTTTGGCGACACTGGTTCGAACCCGGTCTCCGACACAATTATTGTTTTACAACTTGGTACTTACAATTATGAAATCAAAGTGTAACACATTCTATTAAATAATTGTCCTGAGATTCGTTACAGAAATATTTTTTTTGGTGCCAGTCCATTTAAAAAATGCATGTACAATGTATGGAGTATGGTTTTGAAGCTAACAATAGGGTAAGACGCAAACAGTTACTAGAACGACCATATGCACATTTTCTTTTCTAATATGTAAAATTGTAATGGTTTAGATTGGCGGAGCGAACTCACCCTTTTTCTATTTTTTAAACTATTACACGTTCTGCCTTTAATAAACTTATATTTGCAAAGTCTGGATAAAACAATATTGGGAGCGTTCATTTGGTTTTGTCACATTACCTGCATAAAAGGTTTTACGCGTAAGTTCTCCGGTTCTTTATCATCCTCATAATACAACGGGTTTTAAAATCTGTCCAGAATCGTTTATTATTAAGCTTTTGATATAGGGTACATTTCAATATACTGTGCAGAGTTATGCTAAGTGAAAATCGAACACAAATACAGTGTACGTGGTTAAATAATGATTATAACTCGCGTTAGGTTAGTAATACCAGTCAACACAATTTTTAATGAAATAAAGAAGAAAGAAGAAAGTTTTTTCAAAGAATTGTACCACGTTGTTCATATGTGATGCACCTGGATTGTCATGAAGTATTGTAACCAATCGTTACACAATGGTCTCACTCTAGAAGACCAGCCCTATATTCTGGTATTCATAACATTGATGTGGAACCTTAAACAACCAAGTTAATTCACGATTTATTAAAATCGATGCTTGATTGATATCTCACAATTATCCGTCGGATCAGTATACACGCAATACATATGTGAAAGTCATGGAGTATCATTACCAATCGTTACACAATGTACTCACTGTTGAAGACCAACTCAATCCTGGTATTCCTAAGTTACATTGATGTGGAATCTTAAATTGACACTCTTATTCAAAATGAATACAAACACATGTATAACAAACATAAACTTTGAGTTTTGATAAACCTTTAACTTCTTACTAAATAATGCATTTATGGAAAATATTAATAACTGATAACAAGATTGTTACTGTGTATTTAATAGCTGAAAACGCAAAAAGTATTAAATGATTGGTGAATGCTAGAATATTTACTGTGATCTAATATCGTTTTATAAGGTGGAACTAACGTGTTTTCTGCACCTTTATCTCATATTAAACACGGTACCCTTCATAAGAACCATTGTTTTCGACATTTATTCATCCTTTTTGGTATATTTAAACAATTGTATTCATTGTGGTAAATCTTAATTTGAAGTAAGAGTGTATCTTTAAACAGTCAAGATAATTTACAATTTTCTGGAACTCGATGCTCGATTGATACCTCTCAATGACTTAAAGGTTTGAGATATATCTCGGATCAGTATATCAACTTCAAACTTTAAAGGGACTCGTTCATGGTTTGTAAAATGTTTTTATTACGAAATAAAGTGTGGCAAATCATAAGGAGAGTGTTAAAACTAAAATAAAGACAATTGAAACAATTCAACAACTTTTGATATATCCTCAAATATTGACTGATTGCGTTACTAACGCGATTCAAGTTTAGGCTGTAGCGATTGGTTGATTGGTCGTTATTAAGCGATGCTAGCAATAATTTCAATAAAATTTTAGTTTTCCGACGGTTTAGTATGAATCCCAGTGGTCGAGTGAATATTATATTGGAAATAGTTTTTTCATGACTGAACCAGTGTCGATTCGATCCCCATTACAGCCATGTATTGTTTATACTTCAATAGTTTGTTTTCTGAATTTCGATGTCAAAGGGTAAAATAATGAAACTTCAAGTGTTATGGATGCAAGTGTTTTAAGACTGTAGTGAATAAGCTTAATTCAAAATTGGCACTTCTAAGAAGAATAGCATATTATCTAACAGACGAGATGAAATTATTGTATTATAATGCATATATCATGTCAAACATGGAGTTCTGTTGTAGTGTCTGTGGACTTACACATTCCTCAGATACCACAAAAATCACTTATATTCAGAAAAGAGCGATTAAGCTAATAATGAAGTCGGGAACTAGCCACTGTGGAAACATATTCAAACAGTCAGGGTTGCTTTCTTTTGAAGACAGGTGCTATTATCATCTTTCATTACTTGTTTTCAAAAGCATGAAATGTTTGACTCCTTCGTACTTCACAGAATTGTTAACATTTGCCAAAAATGAGCCCTATAGCTTGCGTTCTTCAGAAAACAAGGATCTTTTTGTTGTTTAACCTAGAACAAACTATATCAAAAATACATTTGCCTATAAAGCAATGAAAATTTGGAATTCTCTTCCTACATACATTAAATGTAAAGATTAGCTACCAGCCTTTAAACATGCATTAAAAGGCTACTTATTGGCAGAAATTTTTTATCACATGAAAAACAATCTTGACACTTTATTTAATTCACATTATAATAAAAAGTTCATTGTTTACATAAATTGTGAATTGTGTTAATGTACGTATATGACATTCTTGCAACAACTTGTAATGGATACTACCAAATATGTTAATGTGGAAAATATATTGATTGAATGAGGTTTTACTGAATATATCTACATTATTTAAAGTATGAAATTATTGTAATTTATAATCATCATATTAAACCGAGTTGTGTTTGTCGAAGAAATGTATGATAGTGATAGTGTGTTTGTATGTTTTTGTTTTATGTTGCTTAATATATGTAACTTAGTATATGTGTTTTTGTAATACTTTATTTGTGAATGCCATGCTGGAAATAAGTAGTATGTCTGTAATGATTGTACACTTAGTATGTAACCTTCGTTAAATAAAGTTATTATTATTATTATTATTATTATTATTATTATTATTATTAACCGTGTAAAATATTTTTGGTTCCAAAACATGAGCGAGTCCATTTAAAACATTGTGAAAAAAGCTTCACCAAGTTGTTGTATTGAACGGACAGACACGCGTTAACGCTGCTTAACAAACACGTTTTCTTGAATTCGTTACTGAAAGAAATACTTGTATCTGTGCTGACATACCTACCCTATTCGCGAGATATTAAAACTCTATACTAATTAAAAAGCTCTTCGAGGTTTTCCGTTTTCGATCTCGATGTGCCATCCTGGATCTGCCGTACTTTAGCATCTGAACAGATAGCCTGCAAAGGGGTTCAACGCCTGTGAGGTAAACTATTTTTAAGGAAGGTAACCATCTTGGTAAGAATGTGTTTAACGGTATTTCATCGAAATAAAATTAAGCGAACGCTCCTCATAGTTCATGGTTGTTTTAAAATAGACGTCAAAAACCTTGCCTAGTGTTTTATATATAGTATGTATGCACTGTGCTGCTTGTGGAGTTTTGTGCTGTTCTTCCATGTTTCTTGTTTGTGATTTTATGTTCTATGTCTTTGGCAATTACCCAGTGCCATTAAACCGGGTTTATGTTTAAACTTTTTGCTACTGAGCTTGTTTCTGTAGCTTTTCGCATACATTTTGCATCCTTTTAAAAAAATGTTTTTAAGATTTTAGTTCTTAAATGGCATACGATAGCCATATGATATTCGTCACATAAGGTTAAATTTCAATGTGGTGAGGTCGTAGGCTTTATTCTGTTTGATATAAATTTCTTCAATACAAAGCGACCGAAACGAAATTTATTGACCGTGAATTAAATATTTTAACCGAAGAAATGTGCTCCAACAACATTGTTTTGAATGTAAAGCATAATGCACATTCATATTATTTCATCCACTGCATACATGATACATACATGACAAAGGTCCCAAGATGTCTCAACAAATCAAAGATTAGATGTTCTTGGATTATTATATGTATTATATTATACCAATATACCTTTATACACGCATAACAAAAAAAGAGAAGATCAGTGTGTTTAACTTCTTGAAGAAAGTGTCTCTTAGACAGGTAACTATTACATAATGAATATACTTCTGCATTGGCTTAGTTGTATATAATACCAATTAAGTGTTGCAACCTGTTCATTCTGGTTATCTGTCATACAATTGAAAATCGATCTGAAACCCACACGCAAAGAAGGCACTACAGCCCATTGATTAAAGCCTGAATTCTGCTGCCTGCGAATAGCTATAGACAGGCAATTATTGAATCATTCGGTCTGTTTCACCAACATCCTAGCTTAATTAGGCACGGCATGTTATAAAACCTGGTCTGGCCTGGCCTGTCCCGGCCTTCCCGACCTGGCCTGGTTTCCTGACTCAACATTTTGTGTCGGGCAAGGAAGGGCCAGGCCAGGGCAGATTTTATTCATAACAAGAGAAATGTCAGTTGATTAAGTTTAGTTCTACTGAATCAGTAAAATACCAGTAAAATACAAGGTTTTAATACAAAATTTACACTCGCAATTAAATATCAATATGATGCTTAGGATAATTTGTATAAAAAGGATATAATGAATATATAACTGATGACTTATATACTCGGCAACGACTTATTCATCGGAGTAATGATCATGAAGTTAAACTTCATAATTAATTAATTTACTTTAACAAACATCATGTTTTCAATTAAACTATGCATGTAGATCACTGGTGCCCTGTATCACGTCGAGTTAAGTGAGTAAACATGTATCCGTCTCACCAGAAAAGGGTTTTATAGCAATATTCCATTTATTATATACCTGCCTATCTAAATATTTATTTTGTCGGTTTCAATTTGATTTAAATTTACCGCCATCTGCCAAATGTCAACATATGGAATGACTTGCACGAATGAAATTGTTACGTACTTACTTTTGTGTATTGAAGTCAAGGGAGGCTAATATAGAAGTCAGAATTAATTTTATTGAGTAAAATGAGATGAAAATATTTAATATCTTAGTCAAATGAAAAAAATTGCTTATACGAAAACAATTATTGAATGTCACACCACAAAAAAAACAACAACAAAAAACGGTACTTATTTTACGAGTATACACTTATCGCTATTTCCTGTAGACTTAACGCGGCAATTTTAAACAAAGTGAATATTCGTGGGATTTTTGACGATCATTATATGAAGAAATGAGGGAAGTTCGTGAGTCAATCGCTATTTCTATCGATGACGCGAATTCGCCTTCTTCTTTGTATTGGCGTGCTGCTCATGTAAATGATAATGCTACAATTTATTAACTTCGAAATGGCAAACAACTAGGTGTCTTGATAGACTGGAAGTGTTCTCTACTTAGTGCTTATCCTAATGTTTCTTTTAAGAACAATGTTCCTGAATATTTACATGAGTAAAGTTCAATAATTTTATGTATTTAAAAGTTGACAGGTTTTACCCGTTTTCTTGGCACGCTATTTTAGCAACGCGAAAGTAGTTCTGAGACTACACACGGTACTCGCATGATACGGAATCAGAAAACGGCAGTGTAGTGATACGGATCTTTCAATACGGTGTGCTGTATTTTTAGTGTTAAATATGGGAAAGAAAATTGATAGGCATACACTAAATAAATATATTAACATATTGTTTTTAAGAATTGATCTGTAAACCTTGATTGGTGTACTAAAATATAAATTTATCCGATTATTATTTACAATAATCCTATGCTAAATCAAGTACGGTGTTATGTAACATGTAGTTTAATTTCTAAATAAAGTTCTATCACTGTTTTTTTTTCTTCAATTTATTCAGAGCTTGTACTCTCAATATGTATCGACAAAAAATGCTGAGTCAGCGGGCCAGGCCGGGCCAGGCCAGGCCTGGCCGGGTCAGGCCAGGATTTAGAAATGCGTTTATGCACGTGTGCAACAAGGAATTTGCCTCATTCAACAAATGCCTTATAACTTAGAATGAGATGGTTAATGACTGCTAATTGACAACTGAATAAATAGCTCACATGTTATTTTACGGTGAATTGGTCGAGTACTGACCCTTCAATCAGAAAATAAACCATCAGATCTAATGATAAGCCTGATTACATTATTTTCCCTGCTGGAATAATACCAATAATACAAACCTATGTGGGATTTTTTTTCTCTAGCAAACCCTTTGCTTTAAACATTACGTACGCCATCATTTTAAATAACTCCAATCAAATTCGTCTTTACTGTTATTTTAATGACAAAAGTTTACGGAACTGCTACTGTTTTGCAGTCCAAGATTAAACAAATTTAGTTCTTCGTACTTCACTTTCATCTTGTTTTAATATTAATTCGTCCTACAGTAGCTGGTTATAACTCGTGCTGTATTGATATTGTTGCTAAAGCGTTACATATTAAACCGTTTTTAAATGTGATAATGGTTTAACACTGCAACAATTTACACTTAGGCGACGGCAAAAGGTTCTAACGGATCTACAAAAGTTACAGTCACAATGGATCCGGGTGGGGCGCATCTCCTCCCCCTAAAAGGGTCCAAGTAAACTTTTTATTTCAATATAGGAGAGAAGTTGTTATTAAATAACCTTGGAGGAGTACCCCAAACCCAAATGCACATTAAAGGCCTAGTTTAAGCCTTCTATAAGTGACCCCCCTCCATGTATGGTACACAAATTGTGTGTATTGATCTTATAATAATTGCATTGTGCTGCTTATCAGATCTCAAATACAGAGCGTTTGAAGAAAACTTTAGAGCAGTACAGGAAGTTGTTGGTACAAGATAACAATGCATGAAAAGGGTATGAAAGGGATACAGTACGTTGAGCACATTTTTGATTATAGAACCAATACATTTTACAAGTTTTATCAAATTGAATATTTATACGGCATACAAAGCTCCGGTTTCGTAATATTCTAAACCCTCATTAAATCAATGCCGATGGAAACGAGAATACAGCTTACTAAAGATGGAATTATCCATACTAACAACATATTATCAAAGAAATAGTTGTACAATCAAAACAATCAAACAGTTTTCTTAACTTAATATTAATTCAAACAACATTAACACCAACTTCAGAATTAAAATGGACAGAAACTTAGCAAGCGAAAATGAACATATGGAATAGAAACAGATATATAGTAATATATACAAATCAATAATAGACACCACCTTACGTAGTTTTTATTACAAGTTCCTTTTAAGAATAATACCAACACATACATTACTTTTAAAGTTCAAACTTGTCGATTGTAGATTATGCTCATTTTGCCATTCAGGTGTTGAATACATAGACCATCTATATTGGGATTGCTATGAAACACAACAGTTGTGGAACATACTAAATAATTTTATTGCCTCAACAACAATTAATACGGGCATGAAGACAAACGCGTCAAATAAGTGTCTGTCTGTACAAGCCCTCTTACAGTTTGTACGTATATGCAAGGGACTACTTCTTTTTGCCGGAGTGATAGGTATGAAAAAATTTGGGCACCACTGAACCATGAAAATGAGAACCAGAAACGCTATTCATGCATTGTTCATATAAAGCGCGTGCACGCTGGCAAGCAAATTGTACATGTTTTGGGCGGGGTTTGACCTCCGTAAACCAATGAAAATTCATTACGGAAACACCCGGGGTACATGAACCGTGTAGATCGGAACTTCCATATATGGATATGAGTTAAAAATAGTACTTCATTTAATAGGAAAGCATGTTTTACTTATACGCAATACAGTATGAAGCTTAAAAATATTTGTCATTGAAGCAGTTATGACAGCCGACAAAATCACTAAGTATCGCTGAAACTAAATGCTTATGGAATCAAACTTGAATATATTAATCCGCATTTCACGCTACAATGAACTTGATGAAGATTTCAACCGAGCATTGGACGCCATTTTGTTTATAGGGAACAACAACAACAAATGAAGCCGTAACAAATCCTACTCCCAGTTTGGAAGCATAGCAAACAAGACTTTTAATTTTAATTTTTTATTGAATTACATATTTTGAAAACTGTTTATCTAGAAACTTCACGTTTATCTATCTTCGCGTTCCAATCAAGGTACGGGGTTTGCCAGATTTACGGAGATTTCGTACCAGTAACCACTAAACTATCGTATCAGGAGCATTCACCGATTTCGTACTTTCCGCGGAAATTGCTTTTTCCTCTAACTAGTCATACCGGTACGATATTGAATGGGTACGAATTCTCCGACGTCCGTTTCCAATACGCTTCTGACACAATGTAGATATTGCCCTTTCCACTTTTATTTCACATGGTTTTCTCATTTTTTATTTGTTTGCATCACATTAAACAGTTATGTTTCGTTTTTACAACGCTTTTGGGGATGAAATGCTGCTAAACAAGATCTTATAGTAGTTGAAATAATTTGTTGATGTCATGCAGACAGCTGCAGCCATTTTGAATATTTTGAACGATCTGCATTATGACCCATTACACACAAAAACAGACCAGAAACGATACGTTCTGTACTTTTTAAATACGTGAAGAATAATGCTGTTCTTTTTTAAGATTGAACGTATTACTGAAATTACTGAATGAAATAAATGAACAGTGATTGCGCTAGTCTTATTGCTGTATCGTTTTTAATTGACAGGTAAACATTGAAAATTGTGAAAGAGAAAGAGAAAATATTCAGCGTTCATTTAGTCATTTAGACGTAATTTTATACATCTATGTCGTGTTTATTAAATACTCATGTGTATGTTTTTGTTCTTATATATATATTTGTTCGTCCCCGCAGGGCGGGGATTTTAGCCGAGATTGGCTTGACCGTAAGTCAAAGTCCCCGCTTTTCCCCGGACCTGGAGGGGGCGTGGTTACAATTGACTGGTGCATAAACGCCAGCTTCACTAACCCAACTCGAAGTCTTTAGTGAATGTCCTTATGAAAATAAGATTTTAGTAATTACATCAACCAGGTATAGTGCACATTTTTAGTAATCCAATTCCATAATAACTACTTATTATTTTTTTATTGTTTGCAACAGGTTGGAGATGATGTCAGACCGGCCAGCCGAACTTAAATTGGAGTAGACATCATGCGGTAATTTATTTGTATTTTACATTCACTTTATGAAAATGTATCCAAACAGTAGCGGGTTTGAATTTTTAAGTTTATCTTTTCTGTTTGTTTCATTCCTTAATAACATTGTTTCATGCTGGTTGTAAATTATTTCCGGTCACGACCATGAGATTATATCATTTTCTAATGAAACAACAACCTCTCCGTGTTTTTCAATTTTGTGAAACTATTTTGTTTACTGTTTTATAAATTTCAGGTTTTTGACTAATCCCTCAATACTTCTTAATACATTTCAACATTGTGTAAAAGCGCAAATGTATAAGTTCTTTTTTATAGCCACCTGGTTGCTGAAGCTCTAGAGGACCTTTATGGACAAAACTCCTGTTCAAGATAGTTCTGTCTGGAATTCCATACCACTTCCAGAGAATGGAAATTGTCTTCAAGTAAGAAGAGATTCTAATCAAGTGCATTTCTGACTCCTCCAAAATGCATTTTTATAGTCAATTACCTTGGGAGTTGTTTAATACTCATTGCAAAATATTTAAACAGAATCTATTTCATCTATTTTGTCTTGATCTTTGAATCCGTCAAATTACACTATGACTATGTGACTACATCAAATTTATGACTACATATAGAACTGCGTATGCCTTAAATGATTGTTAACTGGTATATATACCTTCACAGTTGTAGCTAGTACTTTTATTCTGTTAAAAACATTGCATTCGTGTTATTTGCAGATTATGATGTACCAACAGCCTGAAGTGGTCAAACAATTTGAAACTGGATGCAGCACAGAATCCCATATTTCAAGAGAATGCAGATGTTTGTCACCCCTGTCAAACTCGTTTGTGTGTAAATAATAATAAAATGTGACATTTACAGCAAATATGTAATAATTGAGCAACGTATAGACAATTGCAAAACTCTGTTCTGTTAATTTTGTGTCATATTTAGCCTTTAAAACCAGATACTTTCCGTTTTCGCTGGTTTGTTCGGTTTCTTCTATTCATGATTTTTTTCAAGAAGAAATCATTTCCGTGTATAGTAGTTATGGTGTTTTAACTGTAAATGAATCCAAGATGACTGTATGTTGTTGAACTGATATGTTAAACATTTAAGATCCAGCTGTCAGTACAGAAAACATTGATTGTGCTTTTGAGAACACTGATTTTTTTGAACATAATTTGACACTGAACATATTGCAAGCATTGTTTTTCCAGATAAATCTATATAAATTAATAGGAGATAACTGTAGCCTTAATTTGTGCATATTAACATATAAATTATGTAAATTATGTAATAGCTCGTGATGTCATTCTGTATAAATTATATAATATAATCATTTTAATTGTTTCAATTGTTTTCATATATAAATTGTTTTAGAACTAAAAAAAAATGCTAACAGCAACAGAACTGCTTGTGTTTTAAAAAGTTTTATTAACATATTATACAAAAAACGTTTCCCTTTTACTCCTAGTATGTTTCACTTAGTCATTAAGTAAACTTAAAGTTTTTGGCAATAACACTTCAAGCCCGAAGAGGCAGCGCCTAAGTTCATATTATCGTTATCAATAAAGTGAGACGTTATTGGGAATAGTATGCAGAAACAAAGGCAGCAACATTTGCAACTTCCTTATTGTTTTAATGAAATTGTATATAAATTCAACCAAGTGTAATAATAGACATCTATCCTTTAATGCATATATGATGTATCTTAAATTAAGAATCAAAATAGAGAAGCAAATTGCTTTAAAAAACGATAAGTACGTAGCCCACAACAAAAAGTGGGAAATACTGAAACTAACATAAAGATAGCCGTATTTATTTTTTTATTTTCTTAATGCATGCATTTTTTATTTATATAACAAATATATCCACTGTAGCTTTTCTTGTACGAATATCTAAGTGTAGGGACTCTAACCATTATAGTCTACGAAACAGTGAAAATTAAGTAACACTTAATAGGAGATTAGAAATCTACAGTCGTTCAACAATTCCTTCTGCCATCTCATTGTGGAATAAACTCGATGTAGACACAAGACACTCGCCTTCACTCTCGTCTTTCAAGCGCAATTTACAACAAAGGTTTAAAGGGCCTGATGTTCCATCGTTATTTGTCTGTGGAGAACGCCGCTGGTCGGTTTATCATACACGCATAAGAAATAACTGCAGTGATCTCAATTCAGACTTGTTTAATAATCACATTAGAGACTCTCTGTTATGTGGTCACTGTAATACTGAAGAAAATGCCGAACATTACTTCTTTAACTGCTCACTATTTATAGTCGGAAGGCAGAGAAGTTTTCGTAGCACTAGACATTTTCATCCTCTGAGCACTAACAAACTACTTTACGGATCTTCTAACCTCTCTAATGATGATAATGTTGTAATATTTACGGAAGTGCACTACTATATAAAGTACAGTAATCGCTTCTTAGACACTCCACAGTAAGCACAAGGAGCACTCCACCTCTCTCATCTTTCACTTTTTCTCTCTTGATATCTCTAGCTCTTCTCTTCAATCTTATTTCTTACACTTAGCTAAACTTCTACTTTATCTGTTATTATTTATTGCATTATACGATTTATTAATTAGAAATATTTTGTATCGTAGTTATTTGACACATTATTCTTATTCCTATGTATATGAACATTACATAAATGCATGAATTGGTTTCAGAGTTTATGTGACAACGTAATCATTTTTGCTTTTCATGTGACATTTTGGGAAAGGGCCGTAACTGATTTTGGTAAAACTCGTGGCCCAATCCCTTTGCATGTCCTTTTTCTATGTACGTAAGCTTTGTTACATTGCACTGTTTCTGTTCCTTTGTTGTTATCATCATCATATAATGTGTAAATGTATCGTCCTGCAATAAAATATGTTTAAACTATATCCTTTGAAATCTATTCATTCTTAAATTCAATGCCGAAATGCGTCAGAATGGTTAACTTTGAACATCCACTTAAAATATATAAGCTGTGGGCGGCTCTAAATATAACCTTGATCTCCTAAATTCACGGATACACAATCTTATAGATTCCATCAAATTGCAATGAATCGCGTTTTCAAAGCAGCGCTTAATTCCGCACACAGCTTTTACCGGAAACGGACATTTGGATGTTGTAGCTATGTAGGTGTAGAAAGACAATATCCCCATTGTTGTTGTAGTATAAATTAAATATTGAATATTATCAGTAAATCAGACTCCATATTAATTAATGTCATAGACTTTCTTTAAATAATTGTATATTATTAATGTATACCGTAATTCACTAAGAAACATCAATGTCCAAGTATATATTAACATCATATACAACAATCGCGTTGCGCGATTACTTGGTAGGCTGTAATTCAAATGTGTTTCCTTTCGAAGCTGGTTATTCACTAACATGCTTGAAAATATAAAATATCGCAACAATAAAGTGGCTTAACAGAGAGGCATAAATTTTACTCTAGAGACGATATATTCATTAGCCATGTTTAAAATCTAAGCTGTTATTACGAACGGTAAAAAATCTTCTTTTATATTCCGACAAGTAATTTATACTAAATATATTCGACATGAGGAGATCAAATGAGTGCTGATTTAAATATTTATGCTTTGATGTTGTTTTGTGTTCAAACGAAATAACCGCTAGGGCCTTTGCTAGTCCATATACACAGCCGCTTAAGAGATGTTTACATTTTTCATTTTGGCGGCTCTTTTCTAAGAAGGACGTAATAAATGTTCAAATGTAAAAAGAGTCCCTTCAACGCGCATAATTGTGGCTTAGGCCTTGCCAATGTGAGTTTATAGCATTGTAACCTCCTTTGCTGTCAATGAAGAGCCTCAGTCGACCAAAGATTGCTGTTGTCCTTCCATGAGTGTGAATTGTGCCCCCGGAGCTCTCTCTTAACGTAGTAATACAATTGTTTTCAAACAAGACAGTTTTGTACATTCCAGAAAAGATCCTAAACTCCGAATTGAAATCTTCCAAACGTTAACGAGCATTTCTAGTCGACCAAATGTTTCATCTGAATATGACCTCATCCTTATTATTGTCCAAGCTTTTGATATCTCAAATTGTTTGCAATGAATCAACACGGTGTTTATCTAATTTATCTTCCTTATTTATGGCATGCCATATAGCATATAAATCATTCTTCAGGTTTACCTGTTTGTTTTCTGTAAGCACCTTGACCTTGATTTTAACTATCTAAATGTTCGCTCCGGTAGCAGTTGTTGGAGCAAATTCCTCGACTATGCTGCTTTTGCATTACGAATAATCAATGTATCTTGATTGAACTGTCCATTGGTTTTAATTCGAAGCTGATTTTACTTCGGAGCAGGCAGCGTATGTGCATGTGCAAACACTTGTCCTGCATATATTTTTGAAGTGAATAACACTATCCTCCGAGGGGCACTTGAGTGCCATGTTCTGTACGCACTATGCAATCGACTGTCAATGAAGGAGCTTTGACTTGTATGACCTCTTTTCTACTTACAACTAACAGTTCATACAAAAATGACATAACCCCTTCTTTGTATGGCGGAAACTTTGAAAAGTGTAAAATGTATTAAGTATGTTAAATGATGTCAAACTGTTCTGGTTATACCTTTTAAAATGCAATAAGTGATCTAAAAATGTACCAATTTGACGAACGCACGTTAGGTTGTAGTGTGCATTAGATATACTTCCATATGTGTACAGTTAAACGTTAGAACTGCGTAGTAGAATGCGAAGCAAATGTTATGTAAAAGACGACCTTTACGGTTGTTCAATTCTATTATATCTATATATGCATAGACAAAACTTAATTACTTTTTGTATTTCTAAAAGCATGACAAGGGATTATGAGTATTAAAAACCCACTCTTTATTCTTTTATATTAATAATTATATTTTCCTTAAATATCAAAATATTAAGTACAATATACCTTCTTAATTCTAGTAAAAAGCAAACAAGTCTGATCAATAAGCTATCCGTTTTTGGAATTACATATGAGAAATTGTAATATTAAATTGATGAATGCCAAACTGCTTAAACTAGGATTTAGATATCATAAGTAAGAAAACCCTTTTCAAAGTTCTTTTTAAGCATAAAAACACTCTCTAAATTCATTACAATCTTAAATTCCCGATCGTTAATGGTATAACCGATCATGGTTTCTAAGGCAATATACTCTAAAAGCTGCGTAATCTTAAAATGCTTCTTCAAAATAAACTTACAGATCGGATCATTGGCCTTTTTAATACTTACTTAAACCGATGTTATTACGGTTTATTTAAATGGTCCATGTCTGTTGCTTTAAAAAAAATCTTTTGGAGAGTAAACATGGTGATTTCTATTCTCTGCGACATTAATGGACTAACATCCATGACACTTGTGCAATATTTCGACAGACGTGAGCGTTAGATTTATCCAAATTGTGTGCACTTATTCTCGTATTTCTAAACGCAACGATGAATGTTTAACTAATGTGCCAATTTCTTTACTCAGATAACATTCATTTTCCCCGTTTTCAAACAAGGTGAGCATTGGCGTCCGTTAATATATTTCTTGGGAACATAGGGGTTTCCTTAACACAATTTACAGTACAATAACTAGTAAAAAAAGGATGCGCGGAGCTAGAAATGAAAACCTGCGTCATTTTCATTCGATTTTATGTGAGAACTCAAATTATTTTCCGCACTAAATGATCGAAAAAAGATTCCAGAATGTACAATAAAACATCGCGTTTTTTTCTCATGGTTAATTTCAAAGGGCGAGGGACGAGTCGCGATGACCCTTACACGATTTCGTACAAGTGTGATTGTATATATTTATGTGATACTGTAGAAATGTAATTCAGAAATTCAGTGAAATCACCAGATATTATACTTCACTAACAGCATGAACAGATAAACAACCATTCATATTCGTATATTCTTTTGGGTTGAGATAAACAACAGAAAAAACATATACCAAGCAAATCACTATGGTATGCTGAACCATTTTATTGACTTGATTTGTAAACAGATAGATGGATGGGTGGAGATGGATGGATGGATGGATGTATGGGTGGATGGATGGATGGATAAATGAACGGATCGAGGTCGTTTGTTTTTCGCTTAATGTTTCTTAGGCCATTCTTTGCTGCTGGGCTTACCCCTTTCAATCTTATTGCTCTGTGTGGTTTAATGCATTTCAAAATGAACTTCAGAATAACGAATGCCAATTATGTTTCGATGTCAGGTGGGCAGTTATATCATTCCTGTTTATTGATAATTGTTCTTTTTTAAAATAAATGGAGTCTATCGGTATAGATTGGGACTGGTGATTTTAATATATACGACTGGTCACACACATTCTTTAGGAACTTCTCAATCTCAATTCATTATTCGACAAATAAACATTAACGATTTAAATTCTTGTATATCTTTACTCCTTTTTTGGAAGTGCACTTTCTCTAAGATTATAGAGATAATTAAATCTAATTCAAAATTCCAAAGAAAAAAAAATAATAGAGAAAAAATGCACAATTGTAAAGAAGTGCAATGATTCTTTACGTTATTATTCATGTTTTCTTATAAAATCTGAACTCTGGTGTTTATCAACATACAACAAGATAATGCGCATTTAAGAATGATAGAACATTATAGCACGAAACAAAGGCTGTTATACATAGCCTGTAGCTATAAACCATAATTCTCCCATGGCAACAATATTAAATGGCACATACAACAAATCATAGTTCTATATATAATCTGTTAGGCATAGTTTGTAGCTAGTTAACATGATCCTCTAAAGCCCAAAGTAACAATAGAAAATGGCACTGGTCACAATCATAGGACTATATATAGCCTGTTAAGCATAGGTTGTAGCTAGTCAACATGATCCTCCCAAAGCCCATAGCAACACTAGAAAATTGCACTGTTCACAATCAAAGGACTACATATAGCCTTTGCCCTGCTATTCAGTGATAGAATGAATTGTGGCTGAAAAAGGACTAAAGTATTTAAAGCGAAATTAAAGCTACTGTGTCATTACATTCAGTATAATGAATGCAATTCAAGATGCTGACGCATGGCGTTTTCGAATTATCTCCTTTGGTTGAAGATTTCTAGAGACATGTAAGTTATTGACCAGCAAGCACGATAAGTCGACATTGATGGAAAATTTATAACAAGTTCGCACATCAGTTTTCTCTATTAATATGAGATAGTTCCTATGTTTTCTTGGAATAATCTCAAGTCCACGAGTAACATTTAAATAGTATATAAACACACAAGCCAGCTTTGCTTTTGTAAACGTCAAATTCAGGTGCTTAATTTAAATTTAAACTGGACTGGTTTAAAAGAATACGTGCGTAATTAACATTATTGCTTATACCAGAGTCTCTGGAAAAGATTTGCATAGGCTGTTAATAAAAAAAAACTGTTAAACGGGATACGGTATCAATAATTTTGAGTTTAACATTTCTCATTTTGACCTCTGTGCCACATCATGAATATCATAGCTTAGATTTATGGATTCTGAGATACTCTCTGCACATAACATCTAATGCTTAATCATATACAGAAAGCACGAGACTTTATTTATACCACAGAGCATAAAAAAGTGAGTTCAATATTCCGCAGCAAATGCTAAACACATGAAAAGATTATTCTACCTTAATGTATTCCAGACAAGTATTTCAATACACTTTTGTCATTGGCAACTTTCCCTTGGGAATTTGAACGTGCAATATATTTACTTTTGCAATTTCCGTACCATTATTAAAAAGATGCGTAAGCATTAAGCATTCTGAAATTAGTGCAATAGAATAACCTATATGATACCCTGAGCAAAATGGCTAGGGAAACTTCGTAAATCTTAAATATTCATAATCATTTTCCGACCAATGAAATAACCGATACCAAAAAGGAAAGAATCCCCTTTGTCAAGAGCCACCTGCAAATTTAATAATATCCTGCCTAAAACGATTTGTAAGCCGTGATCTCATTGGATTATTTCGAAACGAGATTACACCCGTAACGTCTCGGCCATTTCCGCACCGCATGATGTGTCTCATGCGACCAATCAAGCGGCTGGATTTTACCTTTTTAATTATTCATGAGAACGAGATTGTTACAGCTGATTTGTTCAGGGTATCATATAGGTTATGATACGCTGGGGTGCCGAGGAAGGCTAAGCAATATTCTAACCTTTTATGTAGATATTTCAATTTCGAAAGGTCGAAGGCACTGTGAACTTACCAGTCGCTTTAAAGCGACAGTAATACTGCTTTTCAAATGCATACACTTTAAGAATAACAGAAACAATATAATCAGCTAAGCGATGTAAGGCATCCAAATAAACACATTTTTAACAATTGTTGAACCTTTAAGATAGAAATGAATTAATGAAAAACGCATCATTTTGTAAACTTTTTTTGCCGAACTATAATTGATCTCGTTATTCAATTTTTCTTATAATGATGTTATGTTAACAAAATATCGTGTTAATTCCTAAACATCAAAACCCTAATCCCCCTGGCCATGTTTGCATACATACTACATTTCATTTTAAGTCACCTGTTTTAAATGTGTTTTTTTTCAAACAGTTGATGTCAGTTTTATGTATTAATCACATTTAGGTTACTTGCATTGATTTAAAGATCCCACTACAACACAAATCAGGTACGTACCTGCAAATAATTGTATAAGACGAACAACACATATATTGTTAACAGTAAAAGGCCAAAAGTATATTTTTGTATTCTTTTGTCTTATATAAATTGATTTTTAGCTTTATCGAGAAGACAGCTCGAAACTGATATGAATCACACTAGAATCCGTTTTCTAGTACTGTTACCTTTTTTGAGAAGCCAAAAGAAGGTTTCCCTGGTTTGTCCTCGTGGTTGAGAGAACACCTATTTTACTATACAACTCTAAACCTAGTTTAGGTCGATCACACGACTTCTAGGGTGAGAAGGGGACAGTTATGTCACTAAACCGTCCGAACACTTTATGGGAATCAATTCCAATACGTCTGCAATGGGACACTGATACGAACAACAACACTCAACCACTCAAATCTTTGATCGGGTCGATCCTACGACTTCTTGTGTGTGAAGCGAAGCCAAAACCACTAGAAATCTTTCACCCTTGTGTATCTTAAAATAAATAATGTTTCAAGGCTATAACTACAGGAACGGTTCATATCCATATCAAAATGACTTTAGAACAACAACGATATGTTGTGGAAAATTAGGTGGCAAATCTAATAGACTGCGAAAATGTTTAAACATAATTAAGATATCAAACATTGATACTTTAACAATCTTAAAACAACAGCAAAGTAATGTGATTTACATAAATGATAACACTATAAGTTTTACAAAACATTTAACACTGAAAATATATGTATACACAATTGCAAACAATCAAGATCAGAATATAACGACATGTAAGTATAGCTCTTCATAAATATATTAACGACCAAACTTACTGACAATAATTGTTTTAAAGCGATATATATTAATTCTGTTTGGAATGGTCAGAAAAATTGGTAGGGTAGTTTAAACACATTCAACAGCGCCAATATAAGTTTCACATTTACTTATTGAGAACGTGTTTGTAATCGAAAGTTCTTATCTGCAATGCATTCCCACGCTTATGATTTTTTATAAACTGTTAGAATGATTGTTATCTTGTTTTTGTTTTAATATTTCAGGCAAAACCTAAAGGCCTCAACGGTTTTACCACAAAAACACCCTTTAGAATGATTTTAGATAGGTCTGTTTTAACAGTTTAACTTATCAGATATGTTGCAATGTGCTGAATTTGTTGTTCCGTTTTTGTTTTCCCCCAATTTATATGATACAGTATTCATAATAAGCTGAGTGACATGAAAAGGAATACCCGATGACAATACTTATCCTATATGTTGGAATCCTCGTAACCTTCCACATATTTCAAACTGGTGCTTTTTCAGTGTAAACAAATCGAACTAAGCAAACACCAGGAATGGCGGTACAAATGCGTTGGACAACATGTAATGTGTGAGTATAATTCATATTCACCACGATGACAATATCTATTTTATTTACATTCGGACTGTTCTAAACGAAAGACACTAAACCGTTTTGTCTTGAAACCAACGTTAATAATTAAGCAGTCTATTTCCTAATCATATGCTCTTAGTTTGTTTCGTTCGACCATTTTAAACGTCGATAGTAATGAATGTTGCAGAACTTATTGAAAACAAACTACAAAATGAACGTGGAATAACGACTAGGAGATGATATAATTATTACTTTCTCATTTGCAATGACACTCCAGTTAGATCCGCCATAACCCATCGGCGGGTTTCCCGGTACGTTCAACGCCGCTACCGTTAACGTGCTTTTTCGACGTTGATTGTTTTTGTTTAACCCCAAGCATTTAAGAATAAAAACACTAAGTTTCATCTTCAACATTTTGGCACACAACTGCGAGATTTTATACATCGTAATACTATATATTTAGACCATCTCACATTCAGTGATATCACACATTGAACTTATACAATGGTGTCACAAATTAAATTAAATGCTCTAGACAACAACTAGAGATTCAAGGACATCAAAGGCCGGTTTTCTGTTTAAATATCACTTCGAACTGTAATCGTTCTCTTAATGTGTGTCTTGTGCAATCCGCCTAGCATAAAATGAGTCAACAACGTGCTTATCTTTCCAAATGATATATTGATTCTGTAAAAGAATCGTTATACTCAATTATCCATTTCGTAAACCCAGACGCATTTTGTGTACTTAACACGAGTAGATCCGGAGGCGTAACATTTGCACTTGTTCGTCTGTTATACTCAATCACAATGAAAGTCACTGGATATAAAATTATGAATGATTGTAATAGAAAATATTGTTAGCTGAAGTTAATGTTCTTCGATAGTTCTCTAAAATCCCCTGAACTGGATTGGCACCGTTACAAAGATTGATTCCATTTTCGTGTCATAACAACATTTTAGGCCATTGGGCGAACAACAAAACACTGTGTCAATTTCGACTTCAAAACACCGCGGTAGCAACAGAAGGGCTTTTACAGTTAGCCATCCTTTTATTCAATTTCTTTAAAATCATAAAAAATCATAAAAAAATCCACCATAATTAAATGTTCACAGCTTTTTCTGGCAAACATTGAAAGTATTGAGATAAGATATATCAGGACGATATTGTAGCTATATATGTGTAGAAGAACTATAGCAACACCTTTTTTGTAATATGAAATGAATATTGTGTATAATAAGTGAATCGTGCCATTAATTAATGACATAACTTCTTTTTTAATAATTGTACGTAATTATGTATTTATTCATTTAGAAGCATCAATATCCAGGGGATATTAAACTCATAAAGAACAATCGCAATGCAATATAACTTGGTTGGCTATAATTCAAGTTTGATTTCTTTCGAAGTTTCACATGCTGGGAAATAACAAACATGCTGAAAATTTTTACATAATTCCTTGTTCGGCCACATCAGTTTAACGTGTTGTTCGTTTGATCTATTATTTGTGTTTCTTGAGTTTAATCACTAAACATATTTTTATTGTATTATTTATTCTAACTTGTAATAAAATAAACTTTTAGAGATCAAATCAAATAGTTTTTTGTAGTTGTATGACCCCATAATTAATTTTAGTAATAAAATCTCTACTAATGAATCAAACTAACGGTATATATGAAGTTTGATTGTTTTATCATCGGCAAACAGAAACAACATTAAAATAAACCCAAACTAGAATTTACCTTATCTTGTAAAAATGTGTTATAGTTGTTTATTTAAAACAGTTACAGTAAAACATTTTATCATATTTAATCATGCCATGCTGTTCTTTTGTGGAATACATTGAGACTGGGACTGAGAAACAACTATCAATATGTTCGTGATATAAGTAACTGGTTGTTATTTCATGAACATTACTTTCAAACTAATGAATACCATTTAATAAAACGTTAAAGCATGGCGTTTTCGTATTGTATCGAGTGATTGATAATTCCAGGAATGGAATGGAAGTAGTCATTGACCAACCTGCAAGATACGTCAATGTTTATGAAATGTCTATTTTCGTCTTTTAATATGGGAATACTTCCAATTGTTCCTGGGTAAATCGTGTACTAATTATGCCCTTTGGTAAATGTTTTGTTAAGCGTTGGTCTCAATTCGGGGTATTCATGTATTTATCCTGTTACGTGGTATAAAAATCAATGCCGAACAAAACAATTAAACATTACCAAAATGTTGAAATAACGTCATCGGTAAATGTATTGGTAACCCTTTAAGTTAAAACCAGTGACGAGACTTTTATAAAATACAAATAAAATAGGCTTGTCTCAAAGAGATGATCAATGTCAATTTGGTGGAAAAAAACATTTGTTTGTAAACAGACGTTTAACCAAGTCTAGGTCAAGGACATAATTGGAACTGTTGTTTCGTGTGAGACGTGCATATGTTTGCATTAACAGTTTTGATGAGTTGCAGCTTAATATATTTATGCCTAACCATTAAGATTGCCATGCGAGCATTTCTGATGATAATTCAATGAGACAAAATCAAGATGAAAGTTTACTGCTTAAAGTAAATACAATGTCTCGCTTCTGCCGTTTTGTTTTTTCCAGCTTGGATAAGCAGCCTGTTTTTTATGTGTTTTGAATGTTCGTGTCCTGTCAGAACTCTTATTCAATGGCAACCAATTAAAACAATATTCCTTTTATAAGAACCACCACTTACAGAAACGCAATGACTGTAGCATGCCATTTAACTAGAGGATATTACATGCTATATCTTTACAAAATATGTCAACAGAGAAGGTATAATTCGTCTCTAAAAATTCGTCGAATAAGTGTGCAGTGAAATATTGTTTACCCAATAAGGGGCTTTCAGTTGAAGTTCCAACAACGATAAATTATTTATTTTGTCTGCCGTTAAAATGTATGAAACATTCAACATTTAAATTTGTTATGGGTTGCTTGCATTGCAATGTGTAATTAATTTTATTTCAGGAACAGGGACAGTTGCCTGGGCAACTGTAAAGGTCGAACGTCTGAAAGGAAGTATGTGTACTATATAGAAATAAACTAGACTGTGCTACCTTGACAAAAACCGAGAAAAGAATGCATTGATGTGTCAACGAGAGTTATCACTGAATGTTGTCATTTTTTGTGTTAGAGTTAAGACATACTATTCAGCGGTTTCATATTTAATACAGCTAATGTTAAATAACACAGTCTTTTTCCCATCATACTGTAATATTTTATTCCGCATGATTTTTAAAAATGTTTTGTTTGAAATATCTTTAGTAAAATATGCATTGCCCATTTGTGTTTGTTATAAACATTGTGTAAATGACGTCACGTATGTTTATCACTATCTTCACTTGTATGAAATGATGAACGACAATAATTTAGAACAAAATAATATACAAATTTCAACTCCATTCTGATTTTTATTTGAAGTGTACTTCCAAAATTAGGAATTCGTTTATTTATAATAAAAATCATGTAAAAAGCAGATTTGGCTTTCTTTCAATTTATATTTTATTGCATGAGAACATAGCTAGGTCACAATGAGAATAGCAATGCAAATTGAACACATTTTTTTTAAACTGACATTATGAAATCAAGTATGCAAAGGGACTGGGGAATCGAGATTAGCAAACATCAGTTGCGGCCCTTTCCCGAAAGTTGTGGCGTTCGTCGTAATCGCCAATGGAATTTATTTATTAGCGAGTCTCAATTTGTTGAATGGAATGTGGATGTCATAGCACGGTTGTGTAATGTGCCCCCGAAGAATCCCTTTTTCTTAACGTAGTAATATAAATGTTTTCACCTTCACTACTTCATCACAAAGTTATATTTATTCAAGATAAGATCATAAACTCCGACTTGAAACTTTTTATAGTTTACGAGCGTTTCCAGTCGACCAAATGGTTTATGTCAATATTACCTCACGCCTCTTGTCCAGGCTCTTTATATCTCAAGTTGTTTTTGAATGAATCAACACGGTGTTTGTACCATTCATCTTCTTTATTTAGTTTAGTTCTTAATTAATGGCATGGTATATCATATATATCATCATTCAGATTTATAGGTACCTGTTTGTTTTCTGTAAGTCCATTGACCTTCGTTCGAATTTCCGCTCAGGTGGTCTGCTACTAGTGCATCACGAATGATAAAATGTATCTGGATTGAGGTTTGCATATCTTTCTTATTCGAAATTGATTCTGCCTCGGAGCGGGAAGCGTGTGTGCAAGTGCGTGTATGTGCACTGCCAAACTGCTTGCAAAAGGATTCAGATATCATAAAAAATAATTAGTAAACCTTATCATTGTACTTTCTAAATCTATTACGTCTAAAACCCCGATCGTTAATGGTATTTCCAAACCTGATTTATATAGCAATATACACCAAAAGCTGCGTAAACTTGCGTAAAAATGCTTACAAATGTAAACTTACAGATTGGCTCATTGGCCATCTAAATATTTATATGAACCATGGTTATAACGTTTCAATAACATGATAGATACAAGAAACAAAATCTTTATTTGAAGTCGAGTGTATGCTTATATGAAACATAAGCTCAACGTGCTATTTTCCGACATGAGAATGTCAGGTGTCTGTTGCTATTTGAAAAAGCATCATTTGGAGGAACAAATAATGGTGATTTCTACTTTCTACGACATTAATTGCCTAACATCCATGACACGTATGCTATTTTTGACAGAGGTGAGCTCTAGAATCCTCCTAAGGGGTGCTCTCATGCTCCTAGTCTGAACGTGATAATGTTAAACCTTTGCGCCAGATAGTATTTTTCCCAACCGCTTTCGAACAAGGTGCACGTTAAGATCGTGAATAGTGCAAAAAACGAAAGGGAATGAGGAATGATATAACACGCCCTTTTAATGAATTTCATGAACTTTTCTGCATAAAACGATCGAGAAAGATTTCAAGATGTTCAATGAAAATTCGCGGTGTTTTCTTCGGCAATTTCCAGGAGCGAGGGACGAGGTCGCGGTTGCCATAACCCTAACATAATTGCGTACACGTGTGATGTTATGTGCATATAAACTAGTTTTATTTCCTTCCCCTCATATACCTAACGCTTTCTTAACGAATGGTAAGATTTGCAATTGGACGTCGACAGATGTTCCATGGTGCTTACTTATTCCAGCCCTTGGAACATTGAAGTTGGTTATATGAACATGATATCATCACTTCTCGTGTTTATATTCACAATACACACACGTTATAGGCAGTTTATTCTGGCTTTGAATGTGTATTTAAGTCTCCAATAAATCGTAGAAAATACGTTTTAATTTAATGATGCTTCCTTTGGATATTTAGTTGTTCTGTTTATAACCTTCAGTAGTCAGTTGGATAATAAAATGGACATACTTAACCCGTGCTATAACGTTTGTGCCACAGATGTAGTATCATTTACCAAATAATATGAATATCCTTCAAAAACATCACATCCGAGTTCAGACCTTATTTATAGCACTTGGTTGGTAGCTGGACTCTTTTTTATTATGACAATGAAATTGGAAACGCTACATAATGAAAGACACTTTCAAAAAAGGACCGATTACTAGTTTTTCATCAGTTGAATTAAATTAACTAAAAGGTTAAGGAAAACTTATTGCTCATATGACTCCTATAGAATCTAAGCTTGATGCTCCTCGACACATTGGTGGTCCTCCCTGGTAATGTTATGAACAGCATATATTTCATCAAAACCACATGTGTTGAAAAAGCTCAAACATAAATTTGTAATCTAGGCATGCAGTGCAAAGAAAATTATAAAAGACATTTTTACACCTGTAGCCTGTTAATCTTTAAATCTCTTGATTCGCGGCTGTATTTCGCTTTACATGAATATGTACGATGAAACATTTTGCCTTTCAGTGTGATTACAACGTAATTGAGTCACTCTTACATTAGGTGTTATTTACAGGGTTATTTGACAGGAAGTTTCAATGACGGTGTGTTGCAGGACTCTTTGTAACGAATGAATTGCGGGGTTGATATCATTATCGGGGTATGAACGCAATAGGGCTGGTCTAGGTGTGTGGAGTCCGAAGGACTCCATGCGTACTTTGACTAGCCCAATGCGTTCATATCCCAGATAACACCCCATAGTTCATTGTTTCATTCAAGAAACGTTTAAAAATACTTTATTTCATTTAGGATAACCTTTCAGTTATCCTTTCTTACCCATTTTGTAAATAGAACGACCCGACTGTAACTGGAATCATTTTTTTTCCAATGACGTCACAATAACGCGGTAAAGATCAACCGCTTGAAATCACGTTTAAACGTAAAATTGAAACACTTTTGTGCATAAATACGTTTAAAATATGATAACTTAACACTTTCTAAAATGTTGATATATATATATAACTGGACCTGCTGACACAATACAGACAATAACCAGATCAATAGTTTTCATGTATATTGTTATGCGATGAATTGCGATCCGAACATATCCGAACATATTCGAAGATGTTGCGTTCATCGATTGATAAACGCAATTGCCGAAAGGCATTTCATTTAAGTAATGGAAGTTGAGGTGTAAATATTTCGTTATGACGTCTATGTCTTACATGTGTTTGACTTGAAAATGTATGTATATAGAAGTTTAGATTGTTTATTTGTTTTGCTTAACGCCTCAAATTCCTTCTTCAAATTTTCAGTTGAAATCACCAGATACTACAATAACAACCTAATCATATTAACAACCAATCTTTCAACAAGGGAGCTAAATGTTGGGATTGGTGCGGACTAGTCAACTATCAAACACATACTTAAGTCATTTCTCGAACTCAAGTCATTTAATCACACAATAACATAAAACTATTCAAAATCTTAAATATCGTCTTTTTAAAATACTTTATCTAAGAATATTGAGATATAACTTTTCCAACGAACTAGTACAATTGTAAAAAGACCAATGATTCTCTTTTAATTCTTATACAAGTTTTCTTAAAAATTACATTTCTTTAAAAACACAACTCAAAAATGGTCTTTTTCAGCACACTGTTTTGAAACCTATTTTGAAACCTACCATGCTGTTCTGTGCAATAATGAGTTGAGAACGACTTCAAGTATTTCAAGCGTAGTAAAAGCTACTGAAACATTACATTCAGTCTAACGTATGAAAATCTAATATGTTGACGCTTGGCGTTTTCACATTGTCTCATGTGATTGTTAATTGCGAGAGACATGGAAGTTATTGACCAGGCTGCAAGATAAGTCGACGTTTATGGAAAATTTATAACAGCTTTGCACGTCAGTTCCTGCTATTAAAATGGGTATGCTTCCATGTTTTCTTGGATAAATCTCAAGTACACGAGTAACATGTTAATAGAATTATCAGCCAACACGCCATTTTGGTTGTTGTGAACGTCAATATTACATACTCCATTTTAAATTAATCTGGACTGGTTTCAAACGTAAATAAAAGGAAAATAATGGATGATTGATAAAAACACTGTTTAACAAGATATAGTATCAATCATATATGCAATTTGGTATTTGATCTCCTTGCAATATCATGAATATCATATCTTACTAGGTTTATGGCTTCAGCGATAGTCTTTGCACTTAACATCTATAACATATCAACCAAAATTTACAAAGAAAATCGTGATCCGTAATATCACATTACTTTGAACGTGTGGTATTAATAATCCTCACAAATAATAAAAACATAAACCGATTATTCTACTTTATTTTATTCCAGACAAGTATTTCAACACATTTGTGTAACTGGCAATTTTCCCTTGGGAATTTCAACGAGCAATTTATTAACCGTTTGCCATTTCTGGACCAATATTTAGAATAATTAGTAACCATTAAACACTCCGGAATCTCGGTAAATTCAGTTCCCTCACACTAATAAAGAATGTCCCATGCCTGCAACAAATTAAGAGGTTTCCATTTTGCACTGATGTATGAAATTAACGGTGTCTAAAAATGTATTACAAATGTACTGTCACGAAAGTCCATGCAAATACCCGGAAATCTGAAACATTGAAACACACTTAGGAATATTCCGTATTGATATTTTCGAGTTATGCAATCAAACAAATAATTACCAAAGAACATAAGAATTCGTTTGAACGTTATTTCCCGAACTTTAATTACGATAAACTATTCTTTCCGGTGATTTATAGAGATTATCCAGTAAAATATGAAAGTTATTTATAACATTTCAAACTGTATTTTTTTTATTTCAATCTTTTGAAATTTTAGCCTGCTCTAGCGTCCACGTCGAACGTTTCAAATAAAAGAAAATTATTTGTTTCGCTTTGTTTTACAGGTCGATCACAAAAAGCTATACTACTCGAATCTCGTAGCCACGAGATGGTTTTCCGAAAAGTGCGTACAGTTGTATGCGAACGTAAGTTGTTTTCGGAAAAAGGGTCCCAGTCTTATGCTCGCTTACGTTTGATGTGTATATGTTGAATATTTATATTTCATTCCGCTTTCGCTCGATCAAGTACTGTCTTAGACTGATATCGCGATGTGATCGTATTGGATTCAAATAATGCATGTAATTTAAAAGTCACAGTTACACAGTTTATTTTGAAATATTTACACCTCAACTTCCATTCCTTAAATGAACTGCCTTTCTTCAATTGCTGTTATCATCCGATGAATGCAATATCTTCGGATCTGTTTTGATCGCGAATCATCGCATAACAATATACATGCATATTGTTTATCTTGTTATTGTTTGTATTGTGTCAGCATGACCCGTAAAATAAAAATCATGTCATTAAACATGAGATGCAAAGTAAGCCGTATCAATAATAATGAACGAAACTGAACACACGCAGTTGAATGAATATATATATATTAATCGAGAATGTTCTGTCCTCTGCAAAATTGGAAAAAATATTATTCTTTCGGATTTAACATTTTGACATTTTCCTCCGAACAATTTCTGTACATTAGGACATTGCTCTACAAAATATAATTCAACAATTTGCAAAATTGACTTTCATAATATGAGAACGTGTAGCGCACCAGACAGGTGTCCCTACCTACGAGGTCAAGGTGACATGAGTTTAGTATGTTTTGCTACATTATTGAATGCTGTTTTGCACGTTTACCTTAAGTGAAACACATTCCACTCGAATGATTTTAATTGTTTGATAAGGCAAGTTTTGAAAGTTCAAAAGCACCCTTTACCTTAATATTTCTGAAAAATTACAAGTTGTTTTAAAGCGACAGTAACATTGATTTTAAAAGCAGATTCTTGAACAATGTTAAGCATCCATATGTATACCAGAATGAACAATTGATGAGCTCATTAGATCGAGATAAATTTGTGAAAATGCATTATTTGTAAAACTATTTTGCCTAAGTATAATTGATCTTGTTATTAAATTTGTTGGCTTATAATGTTGATCGTAGATGTTTACTGTCAATCATGTTTATTTCTAACATCGAGAAACTATAAATATTTATGCGAACAACTTGAAGCATCCTTTTTTTAATCGTCTGTGTGTGTTGCTAATCCCGTGCCTTGAATTAAAACTTAACCTTGAGAATTGCCACTGCAACACAAATAAGAGAAATATCTGCAGAAATTGTCTGAAACTGGACAACACAATAACTGTTAACAATTAATTGCCAAAAGTATTTTTTGCATCCTTTTGATCTCTACTAATAAATTTAAGCTCGATTATGCAGACAGCTTACAGATGATATGTAACACTCGCAACTCCATTTTCTAGTACAGTGTCCTTTTTGAGAGACCAAAAGAAGGTGTTCCTGCTTGTGATCGATCCCATGAACTCGGGATGGAGAGGCGGATACCTTTATCACTCGACAACTGTCGCCCTTGTGGGGTTCAATCTCAAAATATCTGCGATGAAAAGCGAACACCTTAACGAATACACTACTCTCCCCTTGGTTGGAATCGATCCCACGACCTCTGAGATGAGAGACGGAACCCATTCAACTGGACTACTCACAGCCTTGTTAGGTGACAGACCGACACCACTAGACCACTCCCAACCTTGTGTGTCTTGGAATTTATTACTTAACAATGACACTTTGCGAATCCTGCCAAAAATATGAACTTTAAATAACAAAATAATACATTTGTCTTTGCGACATATGTAATATTGAAAATAGATGT
The DNA here is from genome assembly GCF_026914265.1 of Mya arenaria. Classification (NCBI taxonomy): domain Eukaryota; kingdom Metazoa; phylum Mollusca; class Bivalvia; order Myida; family Myidae; genus Mya; species Mya arenaria. Next base: position 13,200,207 of record NC_069134.1, on the reverse strand, counting down.
AAACACAATTGCAAGGACACAAAGTTAAAATGACATGTAATAAGCTCTCATGAAAATTCATCTACCGACCAAAGTTACTGACTAGATTCGTTATAAAGCGATATGTTATAAATGCTAGTAGAAGTTTTGAGTTTCCTGATTTGCATTCAGACAACCATTCCCCCGAATTAATATGATACAATCTATATAATAAACCGTGTAATGTTGAAATGAAGAACCTTGATAACAATTACTAGCATCCAGGATTTTAATACCTGTCTGCTAAAATATGTATTTAAATCTGTAGATTTCAAGTACACTTATCATATGTTTGAATGACCGTTATATTTCTAATATTTCAAACTTGTGCTATTTTCAATGCATACAAATAAAACCAAGCAACTACCTGGACCAAATATTAAATGCATTCAACCACATGTGATGTATGCATATACATCTTTTATCATTTAAACATTTCGATCAATTTTTACATTATTGCAAATTTACCATTTTAAACGAAACAACATGGCTGTTTTATCTTCAAACCGAAACTATAAGTTAAGCAGTTAATTTCTTTTTTTATATTCTACGCTTATTTCCATGATATCAATTAGAAAATCAATACAAATGAATGTTGCAATATCATTAAAGCGTAATAACTTAACTAAAATATGAATGTGGAATGACGTCTAGGAGCTGATATAATTAATAATTCCTGATCTGCAATGGCACTCAAGTTAGATCCGCGCTTACCCATCGGGGGGTTTCCCGGTACGTTCAACGTCGGTACCGTTAACGTGCTTTTCCGGCGTTGACTATTATTGCTCCTTACGCTAATATTGCTCAAATTGCTATCCCTGGAATGTTGACCTCCAAACCCTGTAGGGGACGGTGACGGTGAGCGAGGGGCTAAAACTGGGGTTGAGGCTGGAACTAATATATGTGGCGTTCGACAGTTCATTTCATTATTAATACCATCACATGTGTTTTCGGTGATCTGATCTGGACTGATGCATATGGTATATGAAAGACGCTTGGCATTTTGGTTCAACTGCGCGTTATGAAAGTAAAAAGCAACGCAAAGAAATAGAAAAATGCCGAAAGCGGCTGCGGGTGCGGCAATTATCATTGCAATTGGCAGCTCCTTTTTAGGTTCCTTAATAAAGTCATTATCAGAAATCGGTTGACTTTCCGCTTCTTTGATCGTTAATGAAACGGTCGAATTAACAAAGGAATAACTATATGCACTAACATTACTGCCAAAACCAGTTAAATTAGCAGCAGGCGATGTGATGTTTAGGACTTGTTCACCTGTCATTTGTATTGCTGTGCTTGTATCCGGGCTGACAATCTCATTACCCTCTACAGACAATCGACCACAACTATATGTATCCATTATTAAAGAAAACACAAGCAACATAAGAATAAATACACTGAGTTTCATCCTCCAGAATTTGGCACACAACTGCGATTTCATAAACCATTAAACTATTCAGATATTCAAACCCTCCGGCATTCGGATATAACACTTATTTTAATGATTTAAGTCAGTCATATAGAATAATTAAACGCCTGATTCCCACGTTGTACAACAATCACAAATTCAGGAACACGGTAGGTGAGAGTGGTCTAGTGATATCGTCGTTCCTCTCTCACTCAAAAGGTTGTGGGTTCGATACCCACCATGGGTGTTTCATCATTGTCTCTCAAAATGGACACCACTACTGGTTCTTCCCAGGAAACGGACACGAGAGTGATTCTATTAGCTTTCTATCAGCTTTCGTCGCACTCGAGCTCAAATTAATTATTATAAACTATGAGAAGACGTAACGAGTTCTGTTACATTGTAAGGCTGATATACCCAATCATAATGAAAGTCACTAGATATAAGACAATGATAGATTGTCATGGAAAATAGTGTTCCTGAGGTGAATATCCTTCGATGGTTCTCTAAAATCCCCGGAAATGGCCTGGCTCAGTTACAAAGATTTATGCTTTTTCCTGTCATTACCAGAACATCGCGGTAACAAGCAGCAATAATTGCAGAAAGGCTTCTAATGGTAATAATTTTTTCTTCAGTTTTTCTAAAAATACAAAACAAAATCCACGATAGTTAAATGTAAAACAGTATATGACAAACAAAGAAAAAATAAATCAGAGTTATGGATATAAACTCTTAAGAACATAACGTAAATGGGATTGTACGTATAATTGTTTTCATCAGGAGATTCTCAGCATACTCCGCGAATCACTACACTTTATAAGACATTATTATAATTGTTCTAAAATACTCATTCACTTTTAAAAAGGTAAACATGTATACATTAATTAATACTCACATGCTTTGAAATTCATTCAATCCTATAATCAATGCTGAAATGCACTGTAATGTTTACTATAAAAATCCACTTAAAATAAATAAGCTTTGGACTGCTCTTTATGCCACCCGGTTCTAAAGAAAACCACGTCTCTCTCAATCTTATAGTTTCCATCAAATTGCAATGAATCACATATTCAAAGCAGCGCTGTATCCCGCACACAACTTTTTCTGGCAAACGTTGAAAAATATTGAGATTAGATATACCGGGACGATGTTGTAGCTATCTAGGTGTAGCAGAACAATATCAACATTGTTGCTGTACTTTGAAATGAATATTGAGTCTAATCAGTTAAATAAAGGTGTTGATTTAATTTATATATATATATATAAACATAAATTTTCAGAAAGTATATATTAGCACATCTACTAAAAGATAATGTTAAAGAAAATGTAACTTTGCCCATTAAAACAATCGCAAGGTACCATTACTTGGCATTTTAAACCATGACATGATGGTCTTATATACTTTGAGACAATAAACAACTATAACGTATTCGAGATATTAGAGATTTGTGTTATTGAAGTAACAAAAACATTACTTTCATTCAAACGAAAACATTTTAATTATGAAGTATTTTCACACTTTTATCTGTGACTGATACATTTTAGAAACATGGAAGTTATTGACCAGCCTTCACAATAAGTAGACGCTTATGGAAAGCACATTAGTTTCTTCCTTTAATATGGGAGAAGTCCTGGATAAATCCCAGGTCCAAAAGTATCATGTAAACTGTATTTTCAGAGATGACAAACCAATAATATTGTCGTTAACGTCGATATTGGACGCTACATTATGGATAAAAGCATATTGCTTTCAATTGATACGTACTTATTAGCAATATCGTTTATTGTTATAAAAAATAACAATATGTATATGAAAAACTACAAAAACAAGCACAGTAGTCGAAAGTTTAAACATTAATCCGGTTTAACCCCGTTCAGTGTCAACGCCATAGATATATAACACAGAGCAAACAATCACAAACCAGAAACATGGAACAACAGCACAAAACTCCAACCACACGCTACATATATACTATATAAAACATTTATTATTTTGGGAAAGGGTCTCCATGAAAATTTGATGAGAATTTGTTAAACACGGTAAAGTACAAACCATTTATAGCTCCATCTCTGTGCTGCATTTTGAAAATTTTCAAAAATATTGTGGATTTTGTCCCAGATTTTTCCAGTGCATAGCATTTAATGCATTATAAAGAGGTTTTACAAAGATTAACTTTATTGGTAACACCATAGCAAATTGAACATGTGAGAAACATAACCCAAAGCAAATGATAAAACCATGAAGCAATTAGACTCGTTCATTTTACATTTGTGTAATTGGCAATATTCGCTTAGGGATTTCAACATGCAATATATTCGTCATTTGCATTTTGTGGACCGGTAATTAGTATCTACAAAAACCTCCGAAGTGAGTGCAGTAAAACACGACTGAAACATTCAGCTTTCCAACAATAAAATGAAATATCTCATGCCTGAAATAAACTTCTGCAAATACATATTGCATTGACACAGAAATTAACGTAGTTTTGGTGTCTCAAAACTTATTGCATATGTATTGTCACGAAAGTGAATGAAAATACGCTGACTTTGACGTGATAAATACTTTTGAGTGGTGTTTCACTTCTCTACATATTTAGATATTTGCAAGTTTAAACTGTTGTTCAAGCTCGATTCATTCGTCTGGAGAAGATGTCTCATGTAGGTTGTTGAGTACTTAAAATTACTTTATCAGTCTATATATGATTAGTCTTATTTCCTTGATTTAAAGTTTATAGTGTCAATGATGTTTACTATTGCTTAAAATTTAATTTGTATAGATAATAGATACAGAACGGGTTGTTCTTCAAAAGTGTCCTCTGATAAGGGTAATAAGCTGTTTCGCTTGGACTAATATCCAGTTTATCCGAGGCCAAGTATAAATTACTTAAGCACTCGGTAAACCTTCTTCCAGCTTCACTGATCGAAACATGCATTGTAGCATAAGTACTAATGTCAATTTGTGCAAATAATCAGTTATTATTATTTTCTGAGCTGAATGTTAATCAAAGGTTGCGTTTGGCATGGGTTTCAAAACATTTAAACTATACTTTTTATTACCATAATTGAGGTACATTATTATTTAACATTATATGAAATCAAACATTTCACATTCTGTTTGATACAAGGTCAGGTATCTTTGATTTTAATCACAATTAAAATGTGTCGGTTTCGTGTTTTTTACAAAGCTCAATGAGGGATAAAATACGTATTAAACTATCGTTTTACCCCGTAAAAAGACATCACTAGGTGATTTACGTTCGGCTAATCACGCAACGATAATATTGTGTCGTATGTAGCTTTAAAATCCATTCTTTGACAGCTTTTTTCAGTAAACATAATCCTAACTTTAGTGATGAACATTTCAATGAACTTATTAGACGCTTAAGTATGAATTTTAATCATATGTATTTGTTAATATCATAGCATAATGAAAAGTACGAGGGTTGTCAGGAAAGTGTTAAAACTGTGTTAAAGAAAACAACGTACAAAAAAAGATATTCAAATGATTTTAGCACAATGAAGATTAATTTATATTTTCTTAAGGTTTTGGAGAAATACGACGAATGATGGATGAACGGGAAGTATACACCGATACGATTATTATCACATAAGATGGCATTTTCTCTCATTAATTTTTATATTCCACCAACAACCTACGACTGGAAAATAGTTGTCTCTTGTTCTAAATTTTATAACGTAATTCAACAATTGGGTAATGTTTGACAAGATAGTTTTTAAATTCAAATTGTTCTTTAGTCTATTATTTACACATTTACTTGGAGAGCTTACCGCAGTGTACCGATCGTTCAAAAACAAGTCAGACATTATCTGCTTTACACGATTTTGTAACCATGTTTTGTTTGTGAATTCGTGACTTTAACAAGCATCAAAAAGTCCAAATGTTATCAAAATATATTCCAATGTATAATCCATATAAATTCATAAGTACTTACATCTGCAAATACCTGAACCTACTCAGTAGGACATTATATACTAAAATAAACTATTTATAAAAAAATCCATATGATGAAATTAGGCCAGTTATTGACGAATATGGGTCTATATCTTTTGGCAAGTGCCTGGCAACCGCTTTACCATATATCATACACTCTTTTAATCATATATTCTGATGATTGAATGTATATCCTTAATCCCGAATCCACTAATGAAATTATTTAGAGGTAGGTACATGGCGGAGCCGGGCTGCTGCGTCATTATTTGCCCGAGAGTCTCTAGTGGCCCTAGTGCGTTATATCTGTTTTTTAACATAAATGGGTTGAATGCGATACGTACGTTTATTTATCTTATAAAATGTAAACCATTTTAAAGGTGTGTGTGTTGAACTACCCCTCCTCTCCCCCGTTAGGTAAGACATGCCACTAAATGGTTCTCTAAACATAAACTAAATACCACAAGACATGCATAAAATACAAAAAAACATATACCTTTGAGGCACAAGCGTTCGCTATGCGCGACAAATCTTCCCACCCGCTGTACAAGTCTGTGATTTTTTTTTCAAAATTCGAAACAAAGGAAAAAGGAACATATGAGATATGATTGTACATGATGGACACTGCGATTACTTCATGCCACCTTTCGGGTTGTTTTTAAGAATTTTAAGTTCAGTACTGCATAATTGTATTTCACTCATGGTTATATTTTCTATTAATATTGTTGAAATGGAATACACTTACACTAAAATCAACAGATATCATTAGCATTAACATTTTCACCGATAACATATTGAAACGAAGAATAGAAAACAAAATTGTTTTCATTTTCTGAGACTCAGTATACTCTTGTCATTTCTTGCCTGTCCTGTTTTCTATCGCGACATGACTCACGAATGTCTCATCAATAGAGGCTAAACAAGATATGCAAAGTGAGGGCTCATTTCTACCACAACGTTTATCCTAATCTGTCAATTGAAAAATGGTCCTTAACCATCATAAATACAGATTTATTTATTTTTGCATACATGCAAGATGTAAATTTACAAAATGCACATTTTTCATAGTTACTGTATAAGATGTTTGTTGAGTTATATGTATTTGCATATTTAAATGTACGTTATCACATTATAGTTTTATATTGCTTACGAATGACCGATGCAATAAGATCTCTATTCACATATGTGTGTTAACACCATTACATACATATGAATACTTAAGACATTTGAAAAAATAAATAATTGTATACTCAATTGTTTGCTATTAGCGGCTCAAAGGCTTTTTTCAGGCATTCACACAGTTATCATTTTACTTAAGATCAATACTCTATGACAGACCACCATGTGCATATGAGTTAGTTTTTCAATGATGGTCATTTTTACTTTTATCATTGTGTATATTGTAGGAACTGTGAGAAAGGAATACATTTTGATGTTTTTTTAAGCTGAGCTACGTGTTCAAAGTTATAGTACTTGTGTTGAACTCTCGTACACGGGAATACAAATAGCGAAAGTATGTTAGAATAATCACTGATTATTTACTCAAATAGGGCATTATTACCTTGAGCCCGAGCACGACACGTTCGCAATTGTGCTTATGTTGCAACGATTGTTTATTCACAGTGATGAAGTTACCCCCATCATCTTTTGATCAGTGTATTTTGATCAATGTGTGATGTGTTTGTAGTCTATGTACGTTTGTTTCTGTAGTTTTGTGTTGGTTGGATTCATACCATGCTTGACTACTGGATTTGTATAAGTTTCTTTGTAGTATTCATGTAAGTGATCGATTGTGAACTGATTATTATAGTTTTAAACAATCAACGTTGTTTAACAGACACTTCTCGTAAACATATACACGAAAACCTTCAATGCAAAATAAGGCGCAAACGAATTAAAATGAAACTAAGGACTGGCCGTAAATATATTGATAGTTGATGTACTTTTAAACCAATACAAGCAAGTATGTTAGGAACTTACCATCGCATACATTTAAAGGATTTCGTCATCGTACTTTATACGCTCTGTCAGACTAAAAGGCATTACAAAACAAATTAAATTACCTATCGATCGAATGTAATATTCCGCTTGAATAAAACCTGTTATAATGACAAGCTGTTTTATTTTGAAGCTCGAAAGCAAGCATACTTTAGCAATAAAAGGAAGATCCAAATCAGCAATTTCAAACATCCATATTTAAAGATTTCAAGAAATCCGTACATGTTTTTGTAAAATTCATTTCTCTTTCTTTAATTTATTAATAGTTTTGCTCATTCTGTTGATAAGTAAAGACTAATTTAAATGAATTTCTCAACATCGAAATGCGTTTAAAACTGTCGCAAAATGTTTAAACCATATTTTATAATTCATCAATTATTTACATGGAGTTTTTTTCAAATACTTCTTTTTGGAATATATTGTAAACAATTACATGCCAGGGGTATTTTTCGGTGTTTGTAGAGTTTTGTGCTGTTCTATGTTTCTTGTTTGTGATTTTGTGTTCTATGTCTTTGGCGTTTGCCCATTGCCACTAAACTGGGTTTATGTTTAAACTTTTTGCTACTGAGCATGTTTCTATAGCTTTTTGCATAAATATTTAAACTATTGAAAAATTAACGCGATTGTGAAGACAGCTAGAAGCTGATATAAACCATTCTAACACACCCATGCTAGATGAGTCACGCGCTATGACGCAATTCTATTTTTATTTCTTTTATTATACTGTTTATGTAAGCAAATTTATGTTATTTCAATGGATGATTTCCATAAACATATACTTTACAAAACATATAGCTCAAAACTAAACAAAATAGCCTTTAAAAGACGTTATATTGAAGGAACTTCTTGACGTTAGCAGTGAATAAAAAACGGGGCGTCATGACGTCAGTAAGCATCAACAAACGCGCCTCTTTCTTTTAAAAGTACAAACATGCGATTTTCTATGTCAATGTTCTTACAAAGGTATGCTCAAAAATATCAATCATTATGGTCCGGATAGAAAAATCCGTCCTTCGGGGCATGCTGTGTAGCCTCGGCATGCCTCTTTACCTGGCAATGCAGGTGCCCTCGGGTGGGATATTTCTATCAAAACCGATCCCATGACCTCTGGATTGAGAGGGTTGTACACCACTCTCACTCTTAATCTCTAAATGAATAATTTCACAATAGTTGTTTAATAATACAGCTACGGTTTGGCCATGAAACGGTTCATTTCTACATCAAAATGACTACAGGACACAAAGGTCAATCTTAATCTGGGAGTAAACTCAAAAAATGATACCCTTTTGAGCTTTAGATAAAGCAGTCTTCAATTTACATGAGGCCACTCCTTTTTTATTTTTTGGTTTACAAGAATTTTTGGTAAAAATGTCCACCGGGTGGTCGAAAAAAAAAAAAAAAAAAAAAGGAAAAAAGTCACAAAACATACTCTTAAAGGGTGAAAATCAGAGAACAACATAAACACATTGAAAATATATATCATTTGCTTGACATTTTAACATGTTTACACGTATAAACTATCAAAGATACATTGAATATCACTCAGCAAGACATTTGTTTAGCTTTAACGGTATACTAAAGCAAAAGTGAATGCAGAACACTTAAAAACTGACCAATATAAAAAAAATAAAAAAAGAAGAAAAAGCGAATTTTACGCATTAAAATACACAAAAATTGCACTGTATTAAAACAATTCATTACATTTTCTAAATGTTGTTTCAGTTTTTTCAATATTGGAAAATGTCAATAAAGTGAAATAATTACCAATTTTGAAAATAAGGAAATAACAGTTTATGAAGACATTTGAGTTTTAATATTATGAAAACAATTCCTGAAAAACTAAAAACAAAACTAGACCTAGATTTGAGTTTTAATAACCTTACCATGCTTGGTACTAGTTGCATGTTACCCGATCCATGCAAAGTCCGGATATTTTCAGACAGGGATAATTACCATGGGATGTTCACCAAATTCATTCCAAATTCAAATCTTGCAGCAATTTACCACATCAGTACATAAAAATCACATAGCAAAATAATAAATCTAGTATGTGACTTAACATTATGTACCAATGATAGTAAACTGACAGAGAAATCCATAATTATGCATCAGATATTTTCATCTTCTTCCAACTCCGCCATTTTGTGTATACATGCATTCACAGGGCATCTATACTTCATGCTTGTTTATTTTTCATTTTAAAGAGTATTCCTTGGTTACAACAACAAATTTAATTAACAGTGAACTATCAAGCTCATTACAAATTTAAATGGACTTATTCAAAATAGTTTTCCGTGTTGTTTTATCTAAATGTTCTGCACACAACTCGCAGGCATTAGTAAATGTCATTGACACATGTGTTTAACTCTGTCATTGTTTTTACTCTTCTATCCCAAACATGAATAAACATGTAATCTAGAATAAACACAAGCTTTACATTGACTCAATGACAAGTATTTCCAAACAATTCTGTGATTTAAAATCCATAAACACCACCGACCGAACTTGTGAAACTAGGTCACCGGTGTCAACTTAGAAATTTTACTTTCGATTTCACCACTCACACTTAGTGCACTGTTATTTGATATTTAACCATAACATGTTATAAAATGTTTTTCTCACACATTATTTTCAGATATTTGTGTCTACTAATTCGATGGCAGCCGCTGACACTTTTATTTTTTATCTATAAACAACAATATTTTCATGACCTAAATTGGCGGGGAAAAACAACAATCACGTGACAGTTATTGTTCGTGTCGGCTGTTAAATTTGCTAGTGTTTATTGCTATTGTTATTTTAACAACTCCTGCATATTTAAATTAATTATTTCATACAAAGAATGACTGCTATCGTCAATTCTACCATTGCCAACGGCGCTGCCATAACAGTTGACTGGCACAAATGATATCACTATAAATTGGCGAATACGCCTAAGAAACAACAAACCAGTCGAGATCTACTGCATTCGTACTCTTATCTGTTCGTTTTTCTTTCGTTTCGCACCAAAATCAATACGGTCGGGAAAGTAATTTTGAAAAAAAAGTGAAAATCATTTTTTTTTTTTGTACTTTTCGGAAAATTAGACCCGCCGGTTTTGTAAACCAATTTATATAAAAGTAGTGGCTTGAATGATAATAAACTTATTATTTCCACAAGTTTAATATTGAAACTATATTTAGACAATTGTATAGGCACATGATCAGAATATAACAGCATTATACGATATAAAGTGATATTTACTAAATGCTGTTAGAAGTTCTGGAAATATGGAACGCCTAAACTACGTAAAGTAATTTTGAAGAGCTCTTCAATTCAACTGAAAACCTCTTTACATGATTTGAAGAGATCGCTTATATAAGTATTGCGATTATCATATAAGTATGGATAACAATTATGTAATTGTTGCACTCACATATTAAATAAGCGCTCTGCAACTCGACTGGAGTGTCCTAGTTTAATTAATTAGGGCAAAAACAGATTTGCTTATCGCTCCAATTCTAACAAATCCGTTCTTATTCACCAATAACTAAAAGAAACTTAAAGTACTCTTATTTTTATTAATGAGCTCTTTAATTCAATTATTGAGAGTATTTCTTCGACTCAATTTCAAACAACGCAATTTACAATAATAATGTGTAGATATCTTCATTTGAATAAGAGAGTTCAGTAGTTGATTTTGAAATACATCAAATTCGACTGATGAGCTTCATAAATTATTGATTTAGAAATATTTTCAATACAATTGAAGCGCTTTGCAATGAGTTAAAGACAACTCCAATTCAATTGATGCTATCATTAATTCGATTTGAGCTCATTTTAGTCGAATTAATGTCCATAATTATTTTGAAGACCTCTTCAAATATATGAGTTCGTAGTTTTGGCATTCTATATGGAATGGTTGGAAAAAAGGACATGTCATAGGAACACATTTAACAGCGCCAATAGAAGTGTTTTCTATATACTGATTGAAAATATGATTGTAAATCAAAGTTCAATCGTTATATTTTTAAACTATTAGAATGTTTTCATCTTATTTTTGTCTAGATTTTTCAGACCAAGCCTCAATAATTTGACCACAAATACACTATTAATTGATTGCTTGAGGTTAGTTTGTTTTCTCCCTAGTTATCAGATATAATGCAATGAACTAATTTCGTTTTCCGACTTCCATTCAGACAACAGTTCCTGCAATTAATATCATACATCTTCCATGTAAAACCGAAAAACTTGGAAATGAAGAACAGATAACAATTACTAACAACCAGGTTTAGAACACCTGTCAGTCATAATATGCATTAAGATCATTCTGTAGATGCGAGACGTCTTATCTTCGCTTATATTTGAATCATCGTTATTATCCAATTACTGTATTCAGTGCATACAAACAAAGTTAAGCCACCACCAGGAACGGCAAAACATATGCCCTGTATCATTTTGTAGGGTATTGCTATACGTATTTCGTCATTTAAACATTTAGTTAACATTTCGCTTACTTCAAACTGTTTCCCTTTTTCACATCTGAACCACACTAACTTGTAACTAAAGTTATTAGTTAATCGTCTCAATTAATATGCTCTAAATTATTTTCCGTTTTCAATTACTGTAAGCAAAATCAATACCAATGAATGTTTCTGAATCATGAAAACGTAATAAATAAACTACAAAATGAAAGTGGAATGACGTCTGGGAGCCGCTAGAATTAATATTTCCTGATCTGCAAGGGCACTCCAGTTGGATCCGCGTTTACCCGTCGGGGGATTTCCAGGTACGTTCAGCGCAGGTACCGTTAACATGGTGCTTTTCCAACGTTGACTGCTGTTGCTTCTTACGCTCATATTGGTTAAATTGCTATCCCTGGAATGTTGACGTCCAAACCCAGTAAGGGTCAGGGACGGAGAGCGCGGGGCTGGAATTGGTGACGGCGCTGGAACTAGTTTTTGTGCCGTCCGGCTTTTCGTTCCGTTATTTACCTTTTCACACTGTGTGCTTTCAGTACTCCGATCTGGACTAAAGTATAAAGAATATATGAAAGGCGCTTAGCCTTTCGGTTCAATTGTGCGTTATGAAAGTAAAAAGCAATGCACAGAAAAAGAAAAATGCCAGCAGCGGCTGCGGGTCCGGCAATTATAATTGCTATAGGTAGCTTCTTCTTAGGCTCCTTTCCACATTTGCGTTCGTTAATAAACCGGTCGAATTAACCACTAAATAACTAATAATACTGCCAACATCTGTTAAATTAGCAGCAGGCGATGTGAAAATTAAAATTAATTCACCGGTTTTGTTCATAGCTGTGCTGTCGTTTTTGGCATCAACATTGTGTTCAGTGACAAGGCAATTTGTATATTTGTATCCGAGTTCAAATCTTTATTACTTTCTATTGCTAACTGGAAACACTTACATTTATCCATTATCAAAGAAAACACAAGTGATAATAAACTGAGTTTCATTCTGCAGAAATTTGAACACGACTGAGATATTCGAACTGCAAAGTTGAATAGTTACACCATCTCACCATCAGTTATATTACACAATGAAATATGTTATTTTAGTGGCACAGTTTTATTCATTGCGAGATTTAGATAAAATAGCCAAACCAGACTCGTAGATTCTAATGGGAAACAGCTACCTATTAATGGACACCAAAACATTCTGGTTAAATATTGCTTTGAACGGTAGTCATTATCTTAATGTGCACCTCGGGCAATCCGTCTCAAGATAGAGTCAAAGCATCGTAATCATAAGTTATCCAATTTGTTAATCACAGACGCATTGAGTTTACACTCCACGACTATATACAAAGACGAAACGAGTTATCTGCAGTTATACTTTTGTTTTACTCAATTACAAAGAAAGTCACTGAATATAAGAAAATCTATGATAGTTGTTATAGAAAATAGAGTTCCTGTTGAATATATTATCCGATAATACTCTCGAAAATGTCTCGTCTTAGTCACAAATATATATACGTTACGTTTTATTACCATATCGGAGACCCTGGGGCGATTGACAAAACAATATGTCAACTTTAGAACAGCAGTAACAAGTAGCAATAATACACACAGTTGGTCTACAGGTAGCTACTGTTTTCTTTAGTGTTTTCTGAAATTATAAAAAAGATCTATGGTAGTTATACAGCATCCAGATGTATGATAAACAAAGAATCAATTACCCACGGAATGAAATATAAACATTAACGAAATTACGTCAATTAAATTGCACACATTTTCAAGTACATAAGGAAATTCTAAAAATACTCTGTGAATCGTTATATTAAAAAGGAGAGTTATACACTGTTCCAAAACAATTTCTTAGTTTTAAAAATGCAAACATACATACATCTATTAATACTCACATCCTTCAAAACATGTTTTCTTTATTTTCAATGTTGTTTTGCCTTGAAAGGTTTTCTGAAAATCCACTTAAAATATGTTATGCTATTCCAAGCTCTGGTCTGCTCTTAATCCCATCTCGATATTAACATATTAATAATCTCTCCCTCTCTCTCTCTCTCTCTCTGATAGTTTCCATATTTCAATGCAATGATATGCAAATTCAAAGCAGCGCTCTGATGGAATGAATGCGCCAGTCAATAAGGAATACTATTGAGATCGGATATAGCAGGACAATGAAGTTACACAAGTATAACAGAACCATATTATCTTTTTATCTATGTGGTTGCTGTTATATCAAATGAATTAAGATTCTGATCAGTGAATCTGAATCCATATAAACTACGGTCATAACTTTTTTTTAAATAAATACATGGACTTGGTATAGGGGGACCTACAGATTAACTCATCAACTGGATGACTACGTAAGACAGAAATACACGTTTTTCGAATATGACATTCGCTATATACGATTAGTTGATGCGCTGTAATTCAAGTTTCTTCGCATTGAATGTTTCACATTACTGGTATTAAGAACCTATATGCTTAAACACTTAAATAAACTAAAGAAAGCTGTAAAGTAGTTTCCTATATATATATGTCCGTGTTCGTACGGTTCTTACGTCGGTAAAGTTAAAGGATTGCCAAGGTATGAAACAAAATGTCCAGTCACTTCTGAATCCATCCGCCAACAGTTTATCATCATATTATGGACGTATCATCTAAGGCCATACTGATGTTTTGTTTGTTGAATTTACTGTACCAATTCTTTAGGACATGCACAAGTTTTAAGCGACCGCTCTTATTTTACCTCTCCCTCCTAAAAATATCAAAATGTCACATCCTTTTGGAACCATTCTGCACTTCACAAGGATAAATATTAAGTCTCGTTTTCCCTTAGACTCACACATGTATGGGAGAATAAAATTACACTTGTTTAGAATTATCGTTTTAATTGTTCATTATATAGGAATCAAGGGTGTAGTCACCGCGTCTGTTTTAAGCGATGCTTGAATTATATTTCGCTAGCTCGCTCCAATTCCCCTCGGCAAAGATCCGACGATCAACACATTTAATGTGTATGGCCTTTCTAAGCACCAAGCACTAGCTCTAATATACTCGTATATTGATGATTTAAGGGTCGATACTATTGTAAACCGTGTGTTGTCATGATTTATTGTATGTCAGTTGCTGGAGTATTTTTCTGTTTCCCCTACATATTTCATTTTGTTATTAAAATATTAGATAAGCGTTATTCTTTCAAAAACAGTTGCTTCGTCTGAAACGTTGCGTGACAGTAGGTGTGCTTCACAAATAATCATAACCTCAATGTCAAGAATACATTATTTTAATTAGTGTCTCTAAAACCATTAGTAAAATCAATATTCACATTGCTAATGAAAATGAAAAATTAACATTATTTGTTTAAACTCCCCCGTGGCCCTTTATGTCCAGAAATACGAAATGATAAAAAATAGCTGTCGAAGAGCATTTAACCATAAACAAAAATCAACCTTAGTTTTTGTTTAAACTATTTGTTGAAAATAGATTCTTTAATTACTCATTTTCATGAAACCAGATTCTTGAAAATGATTGTTTGTTATAAGAATTAATGAGTGGTGCCCCCATTACATGTAACTTCTTTACATATTTATGATATTTCTACGAGAATAAATAATGTTAAAAAACAGTTGTTTGCCTTTTGAAACAAAGGTGCAAAATATATCCGCCCTCCACCTTAACTGTACTTAAGGTGTTACTAAATGACTCTTCAAAACTTTGGACACAGGCGTTGTTTTTTGGTACTTTTAATAACTTCACAGTGATTGTTGATTGCTACCACTAAAGGGCCAAATCTCAATCCAAACGCCTAAGAAAATAACTATAAATATTTGAAAGTAAAGAGGCAAATCTAAATGCCTGAGGAAAGGTTTGGAAACACTTCAGACAACAAACATTGACTTTTGCAAATCTTAAATTATAACAAAGTCATAAAATTACAATAAATGATAAGAATATTATAATTACGACATGTTTAATAAATTACAAAGTTACAAAGGCATATCAGACAATATATCAACAACCAAAGTATCTGCAAATATTCTTAATTAACCTATATGTACTAAATGCTGATAGAAATTCTGGAATGGTTGGATACATGGTAAAGGTATTATAAACACATTCAACTGCTTGCCATCTAATTACAGGTAGTTAAAACAGAATTCTTTGCCTGCATTCAACATTTGAATTGTGTCTGTACTAAATGTAAGAGTAAATGTTGCCCTCTTTGTTGTAAAAAAAAATAAAATATGTTTTGGTCAGTGTTCGTAATGTTTTTATCTGTATCGTATATATACTAATTTACAAACAGTATAAATGCTTTTATCCTTTATGTTTTTAGATATTTCAGGCAAAGCTTTAAATATTGTGAACTGACCGCAAATACAATATTCATATTGAAGTGATTTGGGCGAAATCGGCTTGTTTTCCTCAATTTATCAGATAAGTTGCAATGTGCTGATTTTGTTCCCGATCTCGATTCAGACAACCTTTCCCACAATTTATCTCTTACAATCTCCATGCTCAACCGAGGAACATGAACATGACGAACTGATAACAATTACTAACAACCAGGTTTAAAACACTTGTCAAATTTGATATATATTACTATCTGTTGATTGCAAAAATTCTTATCTACTGTCATGTTTGAATCATCATTCCTATCCAAATATTTCAACGTGGTGCTATATTCAGTGAAAACACAGGAAACAAAAATGCATTGTTCCTTATTTTATGTATTTTTCATAGGGTAGATCAGGGCAAGGCGTTTTTCCGATGCTCTGTGTTACGTCGCATTCGGTGTTTACGAGTACCGTTCGAAATCACGTAGCAGTCGAGAAGGATGCATGTTTATACACCGAACAACACGTCATGCAGGTCGTTCGAAAAGCGCCATTTCGTGAAATTACTTTATTTCAATAATGCCTCCTTTCAATATTTCCGTGTTCAATTGTTCATGTCTTCAAATTAAACATCATAACTGCACTTATATTTTGCATAAAATTACCGGTTAAGATGTCATAATCAATCGCAGTAATGTTTAGAGCAAGTTGCTGAATATAGGCACTTATTAATAGGAATATTTGAAATACTTTCTTTAAGGAATACAGAAGATTTCTGAAAAAGATATGTGATTGAATAGTACGCTTATTTAAAAATAAAATTTGTATAAACATCAGTCTGTAGAATGTAGCACACAACTATGCTGAAACAGAATTGGAAAACTACAGTTTACTGATTATTTTTAATACGGCGTGCTGTATTTTCTCTGCTGCATTTGTAAAGATAAATTGTTATGCATATAATAAATGTACTTATTTCTTCATTTAATCATTTCTATCACGATAATTCATTTTCACATACCCTTCTAAATAAAAAATATTTATATCACCGTATGTCTTAAAACTAATATATAAGTTAATCAATATCTTCATCATACCACTAATAATGTGCACTTAAACCATTTTCATCGTCATGAATAAATAAATGCACATGAATTTTGCAGAATCATTACTGCTTATCAACAAAAACTACAAAATAAATGCGGAATGACGTCTAGCGGCTGACATAATTAACATTTCCTGATCTGCAAGGACACTCAAGTTTGACCCGCGTTTAATCAATGGACGGTTTCCTGGTACGTTCAACGTCGGTAACGTTAACGTACTTTTCCGGCATTGACTGCTGTTAATCATTGCGCTCAGGTTGCTCAAATAACCGTCCCTGGAATGTTGACGTTCAAACCCTGTTGGGGACGGGGACGGAGAGAGAGGTTCCAGAATTGGTGATGGCGCCGGAGCAAGCCTGTGTGGTGTCCAACTGTTCGTTTTGTTATTCACACTTTCACTTTTTGTGCTTTCAATCATCTGATCTTGATTTATGTGCATGGTATTTAAAAGACGCTTGGCATTTTGGTACAACTGTGCGTTATGGAAATAATAAGCAATGCACAGAAATAGAAAAATGCCAAATGCGGCTGCGGGTGCGGCAATTATAATTGTTATAGGTAGCTCCTTCTTAGGTTCCTTTATAAAGTCGTTACCAGAACGTAGTTGACTTGTACAGTTTTGTTCGGTAATAAACCGGTCGAATTAACCACTAAATAACTAATAGTACTGCCAAAATCTGTTAAGTTAGCACCACGCAATGTAAAGTTTAACATCATTTCACCTGTCATGTTGGCTATGGCTATATTGTAGTTTTCAGTATGTCCAGTGAGGTAAAAACTATATTTATCCATTATCAAAGAATACACGAGCGATATAATAATATAAGAAGAAACAAACTGAGGTTTATTCTTCTGAAATTCGCACTCGACTGAGATTTCACAATATATATGCAAAAAGCTACAGAAACATGCTCAGTAGCAAAATGTTTAAACATAAACCCGGTTTAGTGGCAATGGGCAACGCCAAAGACATAGAATACAAATTCACAAACAAGAAACATAGAACAGCACACAACTCTACAAAAAGC
Organism: Mya arenaria; assembly: GCF_026914265.1. Classification (NCBI taxonomy): domain Eukaryota; kingdom Metazoa; phylum Mollusca; class Bivalvia; order Myida; family Myidae; genus Mya; species Mya arenaria. The sequence continues at coordinate 13,181,909 of NC_069134.1, read as the reverse complement.
ACAGTGCATAAATAGTAACAAACTTCCAAAAACCGGAAGTTTAATCTTAAACTTCACAACAAAATTGCGTATCACGTGACTTTTTAAATGCAATAAATACCATATTGGTTTATATAATATTACTATTGCGAGCCATCATTGTGCAGGTTGTAAAAACATAATTCTTTGTCTGCATTCAGGAGTTTAATGTTGTCTGTACTTATTGAAAGAGTTCATGTTGAACTCTTGGGTGAACAAATATAAGAATACGTTTCGCAGTGTTCGTGATGTTTTTATCAACATCGCAATGCTGTATCGAACATAATTCTTTCACAAACAGTATAAATATTTTAATTCGTTATGTTCTAGATAGTTCAGGCCAAGCCTCAAATATTGTGAACTGACCACAAAGACACTTTTCAGAATGAATTCATTTGGACGTGATTGGCACATTTTCTTCAAGTTATCAGATAAGTGCTGATTTTGTTTCCCGATGTCCATTCCGACAAACATTCCGACAATTAATCTCGCATAATCTCCGTGCTCATCCGAGAAAAATGGAAATGATTATTTACAACGAGGTTTAGAAAACCTGTCAGATATAATATGTAAAACGATCTGTAGATTGCAAGATATCTTATCTTCATTGATGTCATTTTTACCTTCCAAATATTTCGAATTATTTTATGTATGGGTATTACGTAGAGGTGATATAATGTCAATACGCTTATCTAACGTTCATTATCACGTCGCATTCGGTATTAACGCGTACCCGTCGAGACCACGTAGTGATCGAGACAGTTGGTGTTGATACGCCGAACAAGACGTGATACAAGTTATCATTAAACCGTCCTTTCCTGATATATCTTAAATAACAATAATATCTCCGTTTATCATTTCAATTACACCGCCTTTAATCCAACATTGTGGACTGCTAATTTACATTACGGAAATGACGTCATCAATCAATATGTAATATTCAGCGCATTTTCTGGAATATAAGCACAAATCAGGATTTAAAACATTTGAAATACTTTCTTGAAGTCAAACAGAAAACTACCGAACTGAATGTGTGATTGAATAGGAAGATTATATTGACAAAAAACTTTTTGAATAGACATCAGTCTGTAAAAGGAAGCACTCGACACAATTCATGATACTATGCCGAAAACGGATTTGGAAAACGGCTGGTATCGTGATTTCAATATTTTTCAATACGGTGTGCTGTATTTTCTCTGCTGTATATGTAAAAGTTAATTGTTGTGCAAGAACTATTGTACATATTTCTCCATTTACGGTTATTGTTTTAACACACCGTTCTAAATAGAAGAAACGCTATTTTCACCGTTATGTCTTACAACCCAAAGATATCAGTTATTTAGTCTCTATCTAATACGACTAATAATGTGCTTTTAAATTATTTATATCGTTATGAATAAATATATACAAATGAATTTTGCAGAAACATTAATGCTTTACAACAAAAAGCTCAAAATAAATGTGGAATAATGTCTACGGGCTGACATAATCCATATTTTCTGATCTCAAGTTAGACCAGCGTTTTATCATTGGACGGTTTTCCGGTACGTTTAATGTCGGTACGTTTTTCCGACGTTGACTTTTGTTGTTCCTTAAGCTCGTTTTTCTCAAATTTCTGTCCCTTGAATCTTGACGTTCACGCCTTATCGGGGACGGGGACGGAGACGGAAGGCGAGTGGCGACAATATGTGACGGCACCAGAACTAGTTTTTGTGGCGCCCTACTGTTTGTTCCATTATTAAGACATACACTTTTTGTAAATTCTGTACTTAATCTGGTCTTATCTTTATGGTATATGAAAGACGCTTGGCATTTGGTGGTTTTGTTCAATGGTGCGTAATGTAAGTGACAAGCAATGCACGGGAATATAAAAATGTCTTAAGCGGCTGCGGCTGCGGCAATTATAATTGTTACAAGTAGCTCCTTCTTAGGTTCTTTGATAAAAAAATAAATATTATTTCACCTGTCATGTTTATGGCTCTACTGACGTTTTCTGCATCACCGTTTTGACCATTGACCTAAGAAGCGTAGTTTTAATTTGTATCCGGGCTTACATCCTGATTTATTTTAATCGACAACCGGTCACAACTTTAAGTACCTATCAAAGAAACCACGAGCGATATCAGAAGAAACAAACTGAGTTTCATTGTCCTGACATTGGCCAACGACTGAGATATCACAAAACGCAAAGTTGGATATTTACACCATCTCACTATCAGTTGAATTACACGATCAAATCTGCTAATTTAGTGCCAAAGTTTAATTCAATACATGTCTTTGATGTAACAGCGAGACCAGACTCGTAGTATCTTAAGGGCAACAACTTACGATAAATAGGCATTAAATGCATGCTGGTTAAATATCGCTATGAACAGTAATTTTAATGTGCACCTAGGGTTATCAATCTAACTCAAGAACGAGTCTACAACGTTTTTTAATCTTCTCACATTGATTGTCACTAATGGAATATTCGGAAGAGACTTCAAAAATGGATCACTCAAGCTAAATTACATATCTGTAAAGGCATCGCTATCGTCAGTTATCAATTTGTAAAACACATACGCATTTAGTTAACATTTCACGAGTATATCTAAAGATGTAGCAGAGTTCTTCTGTTTCACTTAATCACAGTGAACGTCAGTGGGTATAAAAAGTATGATAAATTGTGATGGAAGATATTGTTCCTGTTAAAAATATTCTCCGATAATACTCTAAGGTCCTCGGAAATTTCTCTGCTCAGTTACAATTATTGATGCTACTTTCGAGTCATTACCACTTCAGATACTCTAGGGCGAATGACAAAACACTATGTCAACTTCAACTTAAGAACATTTCCGTAACAAGCAGCAAAGATTGACACGTGGGCTACAGGCAGACACTGTTGTTATCTCTCTGTTATTATGAAAAAACATGATAGTTATACAGCGTACAGATGTAACAAAGAATCGATTAACCACAGTTGTGAATATAAATATTTACAAACATAACGACAACGAGATTTTACATAGTATCATGTACATACAGAAATATATTTTCAAACTTTTCTACAACAATTTTCCACTTCTAAAATGCGAAAAAATATACATCAATAATTACACAAATCCTTTAAATAACGACCATGATGATATACACCAAGTTGTACCAAAAATCTTTTTCTTCTAATTTATTATGCTGTTTAAGCATGTAGTCTGTTCTTAATCCCACCTAAATCTCTTTCATCTCCTACAGTTTCCATCCAATTTGCCATGAAGTGCATGTTCAAATCAGCTCTCTGTTCCTCACACAGCGTTTCTGCAATAATGCAGCGGTAAATGTGGAAAACTACGTAGATCAAATATACCAGGACTGCGTTCAAATTACATAAGTTTAGCACAGCAACATCAAAATTTATAATCAATGAAATTGTAACGATATTTAACTAATTGGGATTCTTATCAGTGAGTCAGAAAACACATTTATTAAGGACAAATATACACTTTTTTAAACAGATGTATGGAATTAGAGTAGGTGAATTTAATTCGATCAACTCATCCACTGAGGACTACGTAAAACAGAAATAGAAGTTGTTTGGCCAATGTGACAATTTTAATATTCGATAACTTGGTTCGCTGTTATTCAAGTTTCGAGCCATTCAACAATTCATATTACAAGTAGATCAAAAATTACGAATTAACTAAACAATGCCGTTATAGAGTAGATTCCTTTAAAATTCCGTGTTAGTACGTTTCTTACGTCGATAAGGTCATATAGATCGTAAACCCCTTATCACTTATTGGTAAAGCTATTTTGATGTGTGTGTGTGGTGTGTTTGTGGCGTTTGGTATCATGTATGTGATATTTACACTTTTGTGACACTATTTATTGTCGTTTGAGCCATTGCCTTGTACCTCTAAGCAGGGTTCTTTTTTTTAATTTTCGACTATTGGATTTGCCGTGTATTTTTATAAAGGTATCCAACAAAATCTCTTCCGAAACCATCCGCTATCATGTCATTATTACATCGTGTACGTATCACCTTAAGCAAACCCTGTTGTTCTGTTCGTTGGATTAACCGCACCAACTCGTTAGCAAATACAAACTAATAGTAAATTTAGGCAACCGCTCCTATTTTTACCTCCTCCATCATATAAATGTCACAAAAACACATCCTTTGGATGACTTGCTGCATAAAATAACGCCAAATAGTTTTAATATGTATCAGACACCTTCCGGAATACTGAAACAGTTATATTAAATATACTTTAAGTGTGGTATTTCCTTGAATTTGGACGTGTTAAGGCGTACACAGTAACACTTTTTCAGGCTAAGCATTCTAATTGTTTATTTTACAGTAAACAGAGTTGAATTTCCATCCGCTGAAAATAGTTTGCTTTAACTATATTTCGCTAGCTCGCTCCAATCTGTTTCGACAAAGATGCGACGATTTACACCCTAAGATTACTGGAGATGTACATTGATAATATATGGGTTAAATTGGGTAAACCAATTGTTGGCTTCTTTATATTTTTTGGATGCTGTTAAGGTTGAATTTCATCCCTGTGTAACTAAACACTATTCTAGTAAGTTCTTTTGAAGTTTTGAATTGCACATACACGATAAGTGTTATTATTTCAAAGACAGGTGAAGCCCAAAATTACTTTATATAGCAGAATTTACATCGAGCGTCCATTTAAGATTTTAGTAGTTATAACTCGGAACTATACAATTACCATCCAAACTCTTGTTGCTTTAACTTCACCACTAATACTTGACCTAAAACGCTTCGTGACAGTTGGAGTGTTCCAGATGTAATACATTATCATTACCAGTATCTCTAAATGTATTAACTACATCAAGACACTCATTGCTAATAGAAACAGAAGATTTGCAATATTTGTTTCAACTCCCCCGTGTGTCTCCATTTGTCAAGATTTTACGAAATGAAAAATACATTATTGTTTCAAAGAAGCATTTGATCAGGAATAATAATAATATTTCTAAGACTTATTTAATTTTTTTTAGTTAATCACTCATTTTCATAAAAGCGTTTTGTGATACCACTAAACGATCTAGGTTGCCATAAAATGTTACATCTAAAGGCAAGTTTATTTTCGTTCAACCAATAATAAGTACTGATAAAAATACTCAGTAGATTGCCATTCAAATCGAATGTGCAAATTAAACACAACCCATGAGCTGTCCTGTACTAAGGGTGAAACAAAATGACACCTCATAAAATCTGTACAGAGGCGTCGTTTTCTTTATAATTACTTCACAATGCTTCCACTTTTAGTTATGCAGCAACACGGGGGCCAATAACTACACCCCAAAGTCTAATGCACATAAATAAAAACACTGTGAAAATAGGCAAATCCTCTTCCCTGTTTGAACATAGTACAGATAGCACACATTGATAGTTTGCTTATCTTAAAATACAGCAAAGTCATTAAATAACAATAAATGATAAGGAATCATTATTACGACATGTTTAATATTGCAAAATATATTAATACATAGTTACAAAGAAACATGCTCAGAAATATATTACAAACGCAAAGGTCATCAACAGACCAAAGTAACAGACATAATTAGTGATGAAACGATATGTACTTTAAATGTAAATACTGTAAGAAGTTCTGGAATGGTAGGGCACATTGTAAGCGCACTATTAAAACATTCAACTGCGCGAAAATACGTGAACATATGATTAAAACAATTTTTTGTCTGTATTAAGGAGTTTAGGGTTATCTATACTAATTGACTTAGAGTTAATCTTGCCCTCTTTGTTGTTGAAAAAGTAGGTTAACAATATATTTTGGGTAGTGTAATAAAACTTTAGTACCTGCAATGCGCTGTATCATACATAAATTGTTTACAGACAATATGGATATTTTCATCGTTTACGTTCTACATATTTTAGGCCTAGCCTCAAAGATTAACCAAAAATACACTACTTTTAAGAATGATTTGTAATTGAAATGTTGGTGGGGGAGGGTGGGAAAGGATTAGCTTGGTTTTTTTCCAAGATTTCAATTCAGAAAACCATTCACATAATGTTCTTATTTTCTGTCAAATTTGAATTATCGTTCCCTTCCAATTATTTCAAAATGGTGCTATATTAATCTGCATTCGCACAGATTGAACGTTTTGACAGATTGATATTTTTTCATTATCATTATCTTTTTTATGTTTTTTTTTAATGAGCCATCCTGTGCGAATGTTTAGAAACCAAAGGATGCTGACAAAAGATCAGAAGATCAGATCGCAGTTGTTTTCATATTTACGTTCGAAAATTGATGTTTTATCGCTTAAAACGCTACTAACGCTTAAACTAAAATTACATTTTCTTAAGATATGTTCTATAATAATTTATCTCATATTACTGAATTATGGCATTACGACTGATTCTGAGACAAAAACTAAAAAAGAAGTCAAAACATTCAATCTGCTTTTCAGTTTTAAGTGAGTACAAACGAAACTATGTCATTTCCATAGCAAATGAAATAAAATATGATTGGACGATATTTTGTTTATTGGTATAATTCATAGGGGATATTATGGCAGGAAGCTTTTCTGGCGCCTTGTATCTTATGGCATTCGGTATGTCAACGCATATCCGTTGATGCCGCGTAGTGGTCGAGACGAGTGCCTGTTTTTTTTAAACCGATCCAGCCTTAATACAGGGTGCCATAATTATTCCTATCGCAGTCCTTTAATTACCTATCTTATTATATCATTGCAATGCTTAAACTCATCCCCTTTGGTAAAAAACAACGAAACTGCACATAAAACAAGATAACATTCAACTGCGCGCCTTAATAGATACAATAACAGGTGGTTAAAACAAATCTGTCTGTATTCAGGAGTCAAGGGTTATCTATATTAATTGAGATAGAGTTAATCTCTTTGTTGTTGAAAAAGTAGGTTAAAAAGTATGTTTTGGGAACTTTCTTACCTGCAATATGGGGTATAATACATAAATTGTTTACAGACAAGATATGTTTTTATCGTTAACTTTCTAGATGTTTCAGGCCGATCTTCAAAGAATGAGCAAATGATGTTTTATTGATTTCTTTGGTGGGGGAGGTGGGGGGATAGGATTGACTGGTTTTCCCAAATTATCAGATTTCAGTTCAGAATACCATTCCCATAATTTTCTTCATATCTGTCATCTTTGAATCATTGTTCACTTCCAAGTATTTCAAAATGGTGCTATTTTAAATCTGTATTCGCACATATTGAACGTTTTGACAACCTTTTTTTACATGTTGTCTTGAAATGAGCCATTTTGCGTAAATGTCTAGAAACCAAAGTATGCTGACGAAAGACAGATCGCATTTTTGTCGCCATAATTATGTTTGAATATTAATGTTTTATTTCTGAAAGCGCTACTAACGTTTTAAGTTTAAATGACATTTTCGGCAGGGCTTCTAACAATTAAGATCTATTCTATTATGAATTATCCTATAAGACTGAATTAAGAAATTGATACACAAATCAGCTGATTCTGAGACAAAATAAAAAGATAAATTCAAACCTGTCATTCTGCTTTACAGCTTTAAGAGAGTACCAACGAAACTACGCCATCTCCATGGAAAATGAGATTAAAGATGAATTGGACGATATTTTGTTTATTGGTATAATTCATAGGGGATATTATGGCAGGAAGCTTTTCTGGCGCCTTGTATCTTGTGGCATTCGGTGTGTAAAAGCGTATCCGTTGATACTGTGTAGTGGTCGAGACGAGTGCATGTTGTTGTTTTTTAAACCGAACAAGACGTGATACAGGGTGCCAGAAAAAATACCTATCGAAGTTTTCCTTTAATTACCTATCTTATTTAAATTATTTCAATGCTTACACTCACTCCCTTTATTTGGAACCAACGAAACCGTACTTAAAACAAAACATTTCCATGAAATTCCATTTGAGAAATAACGCAATAAATCAATTCCCTGAATTAAGTGCATTTTGGTTTAATAAACCCTAGGAAGCAATATAACAATTCAAAATTATTTCTTAAAGAAACGCAGTACATTTCTGAAAAAAATATAACTGAACAGTAAGTTTATATTGTAAATAATGAATAAATATCAATCTGTAAAAGGTAACATTCAACACGGAAATTTTACCGACTTATAAAAAGTAAATTGACTGGCATTAATAAAAGTACACATTTCGATCATGAGAATTGTATTTCACAAACCGTTCTAAATGATAAATACTGAGTTCACCGTTAAGTTTTAACACCAAAGATATGAGATAATCAATCTCTTTCCAAATTCGACTATTTATCTGCACTAAAATTATTTCCGACGTTATGAACAAGAAAACACATACAAATGAATGTTGCAAGAACCATTAAAGCGTCATAACTCAACTACAAAATGAAAGTGGAATGACGTCTAGGAGCCGATAGAATTAATATTTCCTGATCTGCAAGGGCACTCCAGTTGGATCCGCGCTTACCCATTGGCGGGTTTCCCGGTTGGTTCAACGTCGGTACCGTTAACGTACTTTTCCGACGTTGACTGCTATTGCTCCTTACGCTCATATTGCTCAAATTGCTGTCCCTGGAATGTTGACGTCCAAACCCTGTCGGGGATGGGGACGGGGATCGTGGGGCAAGAACTGGCGCCGGAATTAGTTTTTGTGGCGTCTGAATATTTGCTTCATTTTTCACACAATCATACTTTGTGCTTTCAGTACTTTGATCTGGACTAATGTATATGGTATATGAAAGGCGCTTAGCTTTTTGGTTCAACTGCGCGTTATGAAAGTAATAAGCAATGCACAGAAATAGAAAAATGCCAACAGCGACTGCTGGTCCGGCAATTATAATTGCTATAGGAAGCTCCTTTTTAGGTTCCCTAATAAAGTCACTATCAGAAAGTGGTTGACTTTTCACTTTTTCGTTTTGTAATAAAACAGTCGAATTAACCACCGAATAGCTGTTATTACTGTCAAATTCCGTTAAATTAGCAGCAGGCAATGAGAAATTGAACACTAGTTTACCTGTCATGTTTATTGCTCTGCTGTCGTTTTTGGCATCAACAATTTGTTCAGTGACGTCAGAATAGCAGTTTTTATTTGTATCTGGGCTAACATTCTCATTACTTTTTATTGACAACCGGCCGCAGCTATATGTGTTCATTATCAAAGAAAACACGAGCGATATAAGTATAAACAAACTGAGTTTCATTCTCCAGAAATTGGCACACAACTAAGATTTCACAAACCTGAAAGTAAGATATTACGACCATTCCATCTTCAGTTGTATTACACAGTGACATCAGTTAATTTAGCTTAATTCGTGATTTAATGGGAATAGCCTCACGAGACTATTTAAGGAAACAGCTAGCCATTAATAGACACCAAAGGAATTTTGGTTAAAAATAACTATAAATGGTATTCATTATTTAATAAAATCCTCGTGCAATCCGTCTTGCTCAAGAACGAGTCAACATCTTCTCACATTGATTGCCACTGAAAGGCAGTTTCGGAAGTTACTCAAAGAATCGATCACTCAAGGTAAATTACTTATCTTTAAAAGCCGCGTTTTCCTCAATTATCTTTTTTTGTAAAACACAGATCCATTAAGTTTCCATTCCACTGTTAAATCCAACCACGTAAATGGCCCTGTTTAAGTTATACTTCTGCTGCACTAAGTCACAATTTAAGCCGCTGGATATAAAATTATAAGAAGTTGTGATGGGAAATATTGTTCGTGTTGTAATTGTCTTTCGATAATGCTCTAAAATCCCCGGAAAAAGCTCTGCTCAGTTACAAAGATGTGTTCTATTTACGTACGTTTACAACACCAGAGACCCATACGGCGAATGACAAAACACTATGTCAACTTGAGCTTCAGAACTTCGCGGTAACAAGGTTTATGGGTTTCTGCATGTAGTCATTGTTTTCTTCAGTTTTTCTCAAATTATAAAACAAAATCCATAAGAGTTGAAGAGAATAAACAAGATTTAACACTGTAAGACAAACACTCCAGTCAACACTTCTTCGTCAATGGCATTGTAAATACAATGATCTAAATAATGCAACTTCTCAGCATATTTCTTAAAACTATACACTAAAATAGTTTCTCAATATTCATATTCACCTAAAAAATGAATATTTATATTTATACAAATTAGTACTCACATTGTTTAAAATTCATTCATTTTCCATGATAAAATTCACTAAATTTATTCATGAAATTCCACTCAAAGTATGCTGTTCCTAGCTGTGGTGTGCTCTGAATGCCACTATGATCTCAACAAATCACGTATCCCTCTGTCTTACAGTTTCTATCAAATTGCAATGAATCACATACTCAGAGCAGCAAACGCTTCCTCACAAAGCTTATACTGGAATGAATGCAGAAGAAAAAGCGGCGAAATGTAAGATCAGATATACAGAACAATGAGTGTTGTCTACATTTTTTTGTTTAGCAGTTGGTTGGAAGGAGTTATATATTGTGTACATAACAAGATCAGAATAGGAAATTGGGTTCTAGACCTCTACTGCAGTTTTCTTTGCATTTTGAAATGAACGTATACCAATAGTATAATAGTTTTAGAGACAAGTGAGGTCGAAATATACGTTTAATACCACCGTGCCTACATAAGTTTGAGTTTCCAATTCAAGATATTGTTGCCTGACATTGCCACTAATTGCTCTTGTCATTAGTTGGGTTCCGCATGTTTTATAGCCTAGATAACAACAATAAATCGTCTTTATTAGGGTCTCTATAATTAATTACAGAAAATACACACCGCTAATGTAAATGGAAATTTTACAATGTTTGTTTAGGTTTTCCCCCATGTCAAGATATTACAAAATGATAAACAAATTGTGTTTTAAAGAGCATTTGATCAGGAATAAAAAAAACGCATTAGCTTTTGTTTAGATTGATTTCAGAATATTGATTCTTAAATAACTCATGTTCATGAAACCGGCGTCTGGGACAAACGTTTTATTACAACAATTAGTATAATACACCGCTTATTGCATGTCCTATATAAAGGTCATTTCAACCCTGATTATGTTTGTTAGTCAGGAGTTGAGAAGAAATTCACATGATAATTTTTGTCATTTATTTTCGGTATCTACTTATTTATTTTCATGTTAATGCGTAATTGACACACGTTCATAAAATAATTAGCTCATGGTTTTTGAAATGTGTTTGTTTTAATTGTAACACTTTATCGAATTATTAAATAGATCAAAGACAAAGGTGTTACATTAATTTATTTATCACTTATAATGTGACGAAATTTATATTAGTATGTCAATTCATATTTATTTTTTTATATAAAAGAAAAAAATGGTATTGAATAAATTACGGCGCAAGAAATATCCATATTTTCAATCAATTGTAGCACACCTTTAAAAAAAACACTTGAACGTTTATAGAACTTTATAAACATTAGGACTCAACTCAACTCAATATTATTTTATTATACAAAGTTTACATTAAATAAAAAGCATGTGAAAGCTCAATATTAGTTCATGTGGACACAGTATAAAGAGGTGGATTAATGGCAGCTTAACAACAGGTATGGAATTTATCATACTATAAACAAAAATATAATTAAGAAGGGGAGTGTGGTTTGTTCAAATATTATTTTTTTTCAATTAACAGGTAATGGTTAATTAAACTCACTAATTTGAATTAAGGTACAACATAATTGAGACCGTTGTGAGATAATTTTTTTTTGTCTAAAACACGATCAATTTCAGTAAAGTAATTACATACGGTTTAAACAAAAAAAGTCTTAAGACATCCAATTTAAAACTTCTCTACAATTCAAGACATTAGGTCATGAATAAAAACTGCAATGCATAAATGATTGCCTATTAGGAAAAACTTTGGGAAGATTTTTAGATACTCTTCAAACTTAAACAGAAAATACATTCTGCCCTTAGACGAACTATTACATTGCTCAAACCAAGTTTGCTGAAATTGGTCTACAAGATTATGTTTCACCAGTATACCAACCTGTTTGGCATGTACTCTTGTTTGGTAAAGCCAAACGTATGAATAACCCATTGAATCCAGTATTGACTTGATATAATTGGCCCAAACTGAGTTATTGCTATGAAACATGTATTTGAATATCAAGAAACTTTTCGAGTCATGGGATGAAAGGATTGTAATGCACCCATCACACTAGACGAAGACATAAGGACCGCACTACCTCGTGGCAATATCGACGCAACGAGGACGCGGTAAAATTCTTAAGAAAATGGTTTACTCAAGTTTTTTTTTACGTTCTTACTACTACCTGTAAGATTGTACCACGCGTTTACCAACTGCTGATCAAGTCCTCATTACGTCCTTATGACTTGAATATATTTGTAAATGTGATCGAGATGGTATTCCCGTGTTCTATTTATAACTGGCCTATTTTTCATTCATATCTAGCGTTGGAGAGGTTGTGGTTAGAACTCCATTGACGGAGCAAGAACGCAATGACAACCTAGAGACAGCGAGATCAGACCGCCATTCAATATTTCCCGTCTAGTACCACGCTTACACTACGTCAATCAAGTTCCTACTAGGTTTTAGTTACGCCGTCACTACGTACATGTCGTCGTTAAAACGGTCTTATAAAGTTCTTAGCACGTCATCGCTACGTTTATTTTTTGAAATTGTTCAATGTCCGCTCATGTCCTTCACGTCCATAAAGAATATACTACATCCTTATCGGTTTCTAGTGCGTTTCTTCTACGTTACCCAAGTTCTGACTGCGTCCTGCCAGAATATTTAGGATGTAGTGGGAACGTGGCCTAGTGCGATGGAGGCATATTAGTTTGGTTTTAACTACATGTATTATATTAAGACTGTATCTACCAAGTTCCGAGTAGAGCATGTAACTTGGAGTACTCGTTCTAGTATATGTTATCCAGCGCAAAACATTACAATCCGTACGTTAGAATGGGAACAATAGCAGCATCAAAACCTTGATGTTGTATGTCTAAATGCAAGTCTAGGTTATTAATTCTGAGAAATTGAGCATGCTTTGTTAGCCTGGCTAATCAAATATTTACTGCAAGTTTAAATAGCTACCAGTGAGCGAGAAAAAGTTGCGTAGATATTTGTATTACATAGCTATCTTTATAACCTGGTTGTCAATGGTATAGTTAAATTTCGTTAAATTTCTGGCACCAAAATCTATAATTGCAGTCTTTGAGAGGTTAATATTTGATTTCCATTGCATACAGTAATCTTGAAAACTATTTTAACTTTGTTGAAAATCACGTTCATTTGTCTGAAAAGAGTACAAACTCGCCAGGGTACAGGAGATTAAGGAATTGAAGGCACAATATTTGTATACACTTTTATAGAATCACCTGAATATGTTCTTTGAAGGAATTCGTTGAAATCTTTAAGGTAAACAGACAATAAAATCTGGGTATTGTTCTGCCTGATGTACTCAACAATAACTTGGGAACATTGGAGGCTATTTTCTATTAATAGAAACGCATGATTTATTATCACTATACATGTGTTTTATCACCGTAAGAATTGTACCCAGTAAACCAGACTGAATACGTTTATGTATCCAGGTCGCCAGATATTCAAAGGCGGCTAAAACAAATGAATGAGCAAAAAAGTGTTTTTTTTCTGGGCTCTAATTTTACATATCAAAAATGCAATGTGAGAACATGGTCGCAGGTTGAATAATTTGCGCAGCGTCCGGCTTGGTTCTCCTTTGATAATTTTAGAGAGGAATTTGTTGATGCGTTCATTAAGAATTGTAAACGGTCTATAATATTAAGGGTTTGATAGGAGAAACCTTGCCACTAAAAGTCGTTGATCATATCAACGCAAGAGGCTGTAAAAGTACTCATTGATAATATTATCAATCTGCAATGCTGTTTTACCACTCTTACTTTTCAGTATCATTTTGTTAAATTCGTCATGCTCTATTGACCCTTTTAACACAGTATCAGCGCCTGGGCGGCCAGGGTGGTAATTATCCGTTATATGACCACTCGCGTGAACCACGCTGTTTATATTTTAATAGTTTTGATAGAGTTCGTATATAGGGCCTGACTTGCGTTCAGATACGTTTCTAACTTTGTTCAAGTAGTTCCAGAAGTCTTTATGATATTTTGAATGGAGTCCTCGCAGTTTGTATTCTGCTTTATGCTTATGTTTAAATTGTAATACCTGAAATAATTAGGCTATAACAGTACAATCTGATAATATGTGTTGATTTTTTTTATCAATATTGTATTATTTTTGAATGCAAATATATTTTTGTTACTTGGATAACAAATGATAACTATGTTAACTAAGTATTACCTAAGGTAGTTTGCATATACGAAACAAAGTTTCACCTACTTGAAAGTTGCTGTTCATCATTTAAAGACGGGTCGGTACGCATGTACGGTTTAACTACGCGTCTATTGACTAGACGAGCAAAATTAGCAATTTTGTATTTTTCATTGGCGTTAGAGATGTAAATTAAATTGAGTGACATAAACTGCTGAAACTGTAGCATACTTATGCAGGTGTCACCCAACTCCTGGAATCGACAATACCGCTATGATACAAACATAAGGTGGAAAAGGTACGGTTAGTGCGAAAAAGGAGGGTTGCTGGAGCGAGCTTCGCCTTTGTTTGTAGGTGTGGGGAATAGTTTAAATGTCGTTCTCAGTTGCAAATATGGTATGAAAATGACATTATGAAAAAGCTGGATCTGTTGGGCTAGGAATAAAACCCCTTTCCGACGTTAAATCAATGACTTATGTCATTCGTATTGTTCCAAACTGTTGGCGGCTACATTCGTTACGGCAGTTTGACTGTGGAGACGAGAAAACATTTCAAGCCGTGCCTAACTATGTTGTGATGCTCCAGCGTTTTTGGTTATTTGGTAAAAAAAATATTATTTCGTTTTTTTTTTTTTTTAAATGTTCTGACTTAGGAATTGTTTTCTTTTCATTGCTATTTTATGCTTGTCTAATTACATAACTCCTGGACCCTGCCCCTGCTTCTGACACTATGGTAGCGGACAACATTAAGAGTGTTAAACTTTCTTACTAGAGATGGCTAAATGTCTGTCTAGAACACACTGTACGTAAATTTAGGCATTATCAGTCTCAAGAAATGTTATAATGCAAGTCTTTCAGTTCAAATTGGGGATTTTTGCTCGGTTTACATTCTTGGCTTTGTTTATTCGAAGCTGTGTTTGGCACTCCACCAAACTTGAATCTAGGACTTGCATGAAAGCCTGATGTCTGCTAGGTTTAAAAATGTGCATTTGGACCATCTTTTGGATGTTTACATCAAGCCAACCTCTCCCTTTCCCCGTAATGGACATATTTGATTTTTAATAAAATTAAAATTAAGTTAAAAACGTTACAAAATAAATAATGTCGTTTCTCTTCTCATGTTCAACAAGAGAACTTGCTGAATGGCCAGTCGATTCCTAAGACCGTGTAGGGTAGCTAGTGTTGAAATCATATAATTTAAGTAAAAACATTCAGAATGTGAGCTTTTTGCATTAACTAAAAATTAATTGAATCGACCCTGTGGAATGTAGTGGAGCGCAGCTTACGATTGTATTAGTCACAGCGCTTACAATGATCTTTTACTCATTGCGTTGTTCACCGAAATCACTAACATGGTTCTCATCAATGTCATCTCATTAAAAAATAGTTCCCCTTTCTGCAATCGTTTTCTACATGAGAAAGCTTAAACCGTCATACGGAGCCAATATTGTAATTCCTCTGGTTTACTAGTCCATAATGCACCAGTTAATTGAAACGACGCCCCCCCCCCCCAGGTCCGGGGGTATACCGGGGTTAGCGCCGAGGAAATGGGCCGTGTTTTTACCTTCCAGGTGGCCCCGCAGTGCTGGGTGAATGCGGTTGTTTTGACTGCATAACATATTCGGCTTTGAATTTCGTCGGTCGTTGTCGAAATAAAAAGTGTAGAAGTCACACACGGTGTTCAGTTTCTCAGCATTTTCATTTTGTTCTGGTTGTAAAGTTTTTATGGGGTGGTCTTCGGTATTGCAAAACTTACGATTACCTGGCTATTTTAACTGTCTACTTACGTTGTGCATTACGAGGTCCACGGCTTTAAAGGAGCAAGACCGGAATACGCGTGGCTTCTTCCGCTTCTGCAGTCGACCAGTTCGTGAACATTCAATGATCCAAGGAACGCCTCGTCCAATGTTGACGCTGATAGGTTGCCGTCCCGCTTGGCTATCAAACAGCCGTGATAGAACGCTAAATCCCGAGACACGTCGTTATATGAAGTCATGATTGGTCCCCGAACCAATAGGCGTTGATTGACCTTTAGGTAAGTCTTGTTTTGTCATAGGATGAGAAAAATGTGCAGCCAGACCGGGGCTTAAAACTCCATCCATCAATTTATAACATGGTTTGGTCACGATTATATCTTTAAACGACACATTACACGTTCAAATAAAATCCAAATTCTGGCATATGACTGGATAAGAAAAGGTGTGAATCACAGGGTTTATGTCTATCATAATATATTGTGGAATATGAAGTACGCCCATTAATGACAGCCTCTCTCCGATCATTGTCGAGGGGTTTAAGACTTGATACATTGGATTAAGCTGAACGCGCGATCACCTGACGCGGGTGTGACAGGAATGGTCAGCAGTACCTGCAGTACCGTGTAAATGCAATGATATGCTGCCTCCGATGTCTTGTTGAGAGTCGACAGATGCCATCTTTCACTCCATCTCCTCTCTTTGACCCTGGTTAACATGCCTTGTTGATCCTTTCTACTTTGCCCGACTGGATCTAAAGCACAAGCACCGGCCGGTTGCTATGAACAAGTTATCGAATCGATACTTTCGACCATCTATCAAAAGTAAAACCTTTTCATACAATTGACTGTTACCCGATGTAAAATAGCCTTCACCCAACCCCTTTAAACTTCTGTGTTATTTCAGATTTTCACGTTTCATTCTTTTCATTTTTGGAAACGATGTGTAGCCCCTGACATACCGTGCCAATTGGAGGGTCGCCGGTTACTTGTGTCTATTTAGCGATCTTTGATTTAATATGTACGGTAATATTTAAAAAAAAACACAACATTTTTTTGTTTAACTTGCAATTTTGTTATAGTACATGCGGCAGATGACGTGTTGTTTAAATGCCAAATAAATGTTGTTACTTTGTCCAATGAATGTTATTTATGTGGCAAATACATGTTGCTAATTTGTTTACATGCTCTATTCATGCCTCCTTCATGTAGCGCATGCCATCTTTTGTTTTAAGGTGGTAAAAAAAACTTGACGTTTGTTTGAGTATGATATCGGCAACACGAACTTATTACCAAACAAATTAACAAATGGATTGCTTGTTCTTATATCGTTTGTTTGTTCTTGTATGGAAAGGTAACGAATTACTCAACAGCTATCATGTTTCCAAATTAATTTCAAAAACCGTTTGTTATGACGACGGAGACCAGACAAATATTAAGTGAAACGTCGATCCATTAGTACTGATGCATGTGTTGCGGAAACCCCATAGAGAGTCAGCTCCTAGTTAACATTGATGAGATTTATCAGTTAAGTGTTCCTTTAATAATTTGTTTCCGAGATGCATTGCGATAAATTAAAACTACTTTCCTAGATGTTACCCAGGTGATTTCATATTTGCATTAGCTCTAACAAACTAATAGAAACAAATCAGATCAACGTTTAGTTTTAATGCTGTTTTGAGGGTTGAGTTGTGTTTGCTTTAATATTACATAAGATGACTGATCTAAATCAAGGGAATATATCGTACGCGTCCGTGTTAAAAGCGCTTTAATGTTTCAATTTAATTAAAATGAATACTGCTAATGTGAAATATGTTGTAATAGCTTTTTTTCTAGAATATATGTTCCATATTTACTGCCATTGTTTGGTTGGCACTGTTAAAGATAAGTTATGCTCTGTACTACATTTTCCTTTTTCGATAAATCCAATTCACATTTTTAGGCTGTTGGCCACCAGGCCTGCAGACTCTTATAATCGTAACTCGGAAATCGCATCGGCAGATCGAAACAACATGTTTAACTTTTGGCGAATTAATGCGCGCACGGGCGCATCAACCTCAGCGCGGTTAGAACTGCGGTGGTCACAGACCTAATTTACATTAACGTTAACATTGAAAATACCTAGTAAGCAATCTGCTCGTATAGCTATGGACTGCGTTCTGCATACTTATTAGCTTACTATAAATAGCGCTGTATCGAGTTTTCGATCTATGTTTGGCGATTAATATAGTTCGAATAAGCTGAATAATTGAAATTGTACAAAAAGCAATTATTTTAATATCGGCGAGTTACAGAACGCAATATAAAAAGCGGAATCCTATATATCTGTGTTTACATTTTTCTTCGGCCGAGGACCGATAATATTTACATGTACATTGTAGTTATGAATATAATGTGGGTCATCGCATTCGTACAGGTTTATTCCCCGGAAATAAACTCTTAGAAGTAGTTAAAACCCAGACAAGTATGGATCGTATTATGATGCAATTAAATGCTAATTAGGCGTAATTTATAATACTTCATTTTATCCTACAATCAGTTTTTTGGTGATTGTAGTTCATTCATAAGCATATTATCTGTGTTTTAAATTGCCTAATAAATCGGCTATCAATTTACGGTTTTTTTTAGATTGTTAATTTTTACTTGTTTTTTTTTAATTCGTGTGTCGCGTAAAACCATTCTCTGATGTAAGTACATACTAAAAACATTTTAACCATTACTAAATGAATATTATACACTTTAACCATTCAAATCAAATCGCGTAAAGCGTTGACAGGAAATCGACTTGCTACAATTTGTGTCATAGTCATGTAAGGCCGAATGAAACGGAAAGTATGTGAATATTTCTCAGTTTGTTTCAGTAATTTCAGTCCAAAATCTTTCGCACTGATATAAATCTGTTCATTTTGTCCACGAATGGCATATGTTGTGGCATTATTAAGATACATGTACTTTTAACATACAGGGAACATATAGTATGTGGGTGATTCGATCCAGTATTTGGCGTTGTAGAAAGAAGCCTTAAACATAAACCTAGTTGATATGTCCAATGCATTTTATTGGGATGCATTTGGTTCAGCTGGCATAGCCTGGTAGTTCATTTAATACGCCTTAGTCCAGTTTGAAGTGAAGAGTAGATTTTACTAAAAAAATCATTAATGCTTAATCCGTGGCAGTGCATTTATTATGAAACCAAAGCTCCAGATAAGGTTTTATGTGATATTGAGAATTACTCCATACCTTAAAACTAACTAAATTCCACGTTTCAAGTGACTTATTCTTCAAAGTCTCATTGAGAATCAACATAAAACTTTAAAAGTTTCTCAAAGGAAATTATGGGCGAGCATATACCATCTTTAGATGTTCATGTTAATAATTAAGTTTTACAATTACATGACTATTCTCACAAAACGTTTCAGCCGAAAGCCATTCAACGCTTTAAGCCCTTTGATTTCGCTTACTATTCGCACAATGCATTGTTACATTGTGCCCACATCTTCCTGTACTACTTCATTGTTTCCTTAAAACGCTCTGTTTTTGAGATCCGATAAGCAGCACAATGCAATTAAGATCAATACACAAAAGTTGTGTACTATACACGGATTGGGGGGGGGGGGGTCACTAATAGGAGGCTTAAACTAGGCCTTTAATGTGTTTGCATGGGGTTTGGGGTACTCCTTAAAGTCGATTTTAACAATAACTATTCCGAAATGGTGCATTATGGGCGTAATTTATTACATTTTTCTCCTATATTGTAATACAATGTTTACTTGGACCATTTTAGGGGGGCGCTAGTGACTGTTACTTTTGTAGATTCGTTAGAACTTCTTGCCGTCGAACTATACGCCTACGAGTAAGTTGTTGCGGTGTTGATCAATCATCACATGTAAAAATGGTTTAATTTGTAAAGCTTTAGCAACAATGTCGATACAGCACGAGTTATAAACTCCTACTGTAGGACGAATTAATGTTAAAACAAAATGAAACTGAAGTACGTAGATATAAACTTGTTTAATCTGAGACTGCAAAATTGTAGCAGTACCGTAAAATTTTGTCATTAAAATAACAGTAAAATATTAATTTAATTGGAGTTATTTAAATTGATGGCGTACGCATTCTATAAAGAAAAGGATTTAATAGAAAACGATCCCATATATGTTTGTATTATTTGGTTTTATTCCAGCAGGGAAAATAATGTTATCAGGCTTTTAGATTTGCAACTAGAAGTAAAGGAAGATATATTGAGCATCAATCTTTATGATAAACGTGATGATTTTCAACCAAAGTTTTAATAGTTTTCAAGATAACTGTGGGCAATGGAAATTAAATATTAACCTCTCAAAGACTGCAATAATTGATTTTGGTGCCAGAAATTTAATGAAATTTAACTATACCATTGACATCCAAGCTATAAAGATAACTATGGAATACAAATATCTACGCGTCTTTTCCTCGTCCATTGATAGTTAGTTAAACTTGCAGTAAATTTTTGATTAGCCAGGCTAACAAAGCATGATCTATTTCTCGGAATTAATAACCTAGACCTGCCTTCAGACATACAACATCAAATTTTTGATGCTGCTATTGTTCCAATTCTAATGTTCGGATTGTAATGTTTTGCGCTGGATT
Organism: Mya arenaria; assembly: GCF_026914265.1. Classification (NCBI taxonomy): domain Eukaryota; kingdom Metazoa; phylum Mollusca; class Bivalvia; order Myida; family Myidae; genus Mya; species Mya arenaria. The sequence continues at coordinate 13,161,252 of NC_069134.1, read as the reverse complement.
ACATATACTAGAAAGAGTACTCTAAGTTACATGATCTACTCGGAACTTGGTAGATACATTCTTAATATAATACTAATAGCTATATGCATCCATCACTGTAGGCCACGTTCCCACTACGTCCTCAAAATTCTTGCAGGACGCAGTTAGAACTTGGTTAACGCAGAGGAAACGCACTAGAAACCGATAAAGATGTGGTATGGTCTTTATGGACGTGAAGGACATGAACAATTCGAAAAATAAACGTAGCGAGGACGTGGTCGAATCAGGACGTAGTAAGAACTTAATAAGAAAGTATTAATAACGGCATGTACGTAGTGACTGCGTAACTAAAACTAAGTAGGAACTTGATTGACGTAGTGTTAGCGTGGTACTGGACGGGAAATATTGAGTACCGTTTTGATCTCGCTGTCTCTAGGTTTTCATTGCGTTCTTGCTACGTCAATGGAGTTTTCACCACAACCTCTCCAACGCTTTTACTACGATAATGGTACGTTCGTGCCATGTTGTAGACGATCTCATTAGGTTGGTAATATGTTATATCGATGCTTAACACGTCTTATACACGTTTATATCAGGTTCTTTTTTTATACCAACACTAGATTAGAATGAAAAATAAGCCAGTTAAAAATGTACACGGGAATACCATCTCGTTCACATTGAACAATATATTAAAGTCATAAGGACGTAATGAGGACGTGATAAGCAGTTGGTTAACGCGTGGTACAATATTCCTGGTCGTATTAAGAACGTACAAAAAACGTGAAGATGCGCGCATTTAGAACGTATTTGGAACGAGTGAGAGGCAGTGAATGCCTGGCAGGGACGCAGTAAGGACGAAGTATGCACTTGAGTAAAGCATTTTCTTAGGAATTTGACCGCGTCCTCTTTGCGTTCGTCGAAATTGCAAGGACGTAGTGCGGTCTACATGTTTTCGACTAGTGTGATGGGGGTATTACTGGAGTAAAATCGTTTCATCTCATGACTCGAAAAAGTTTCTTGATATTCAAATACATGTTTCATAGCAATAACTCAGTTTGGGCCAATTATATCAAGTCAATACTGGATTCAATGGGTTATTCATACGTTTGGCTTTACCAAACAAGAGTACATGCCAAACAGGTTGGTATACTGGTGAAATATAATCTTGTAGACCAATTTCAGCACACTTGGTTTTAGCAATGTAAAAGTACGTCTAAGGGCAGAATGTATTTTCTGTTTCAGTTTGAAGAGTATCTCAAAATCTTTTGAATTGGATATCTTAAGAATTGGTTTTGTTTAAATCGTAGGTTATTACTTTTACTGAAATTGATAGTGCGTTAGAAAGTTTTTTTTTTATCTCACTACTGTCTCGATTATGTTGTACCTTAATTCAAATAAGTGAGTTTGATTAACCATCAACTGTTAATTAAAAAAAAATTTGAAAGGAACTAACCACACTCCCCTTCTTAATTATATTTTTGTTTTAATTATGATACATTCCATACCTGTTGTTAAGCCGCCATTAATCCACCTCTTTATACTGTGTCAATATGTACTAATATTGAGCTTTCACATACTTTTAATTAAATGTAAACTGTGTTATAATAAATGAATATTGAATTGAGTTGAGTTGAGTCCTAATGATTTGACCGCATATTTTGAAAGCAAAGCAAGTTCTATAAACGTTCAAGTGGAGGTTTTTAAAGGTGTGCTACAATTGATTGAAAATATGGATATTTCTTGTGCCGTAAATTGTTCAATGCCATAATTTTCTTTAAAATAAAAAAAAAAGTATGAATTGTCATAATAATATAAATTCCGTCACATTACAAGTGATAAATAGATAAATGCTACAGTTTTGTCTTTGATCAATCTAATAATTCGATAAAGTGTTACAATTGAAACAAACACATCTTCAATAACAAATTGCTAATTATTTTAATGAACGTGTGTCAATTACTCATAAACATGAACAAAATAAATTAAATAAAAAACGAAAATAAATAACGAAAATTATCATGTGAATTTCTTCTCAACTCCTGACTGACAAAACTAATCAGGGTTAAAATGACCTCTATATAGGGGTTAAATGTCTTCAATACAACTATCAAAATATTTAAAGTAGTGATAGAACAGTCGTCAATATAAGGATTGAAAAGTCCAACCCGGTAGCGGTTTAAAAGTCTTAAAACTAGGGGTTTAAAAGTCTAACAGTTGAAAAATCTTTATTTTTGAAGGGGTTGAAAAGTCATGAGAGTTGAATAGTCTGGCACCCGTGGTAACCACCCATTCTGCTTTGCTTCATGTTCAGTAACATTGAGCCACCGATCAATTGCATTCAAGTATACTTATGCATAAACATCATGTTTGTTTTTTGTAAGACAATAATTCATGTGTATACGCGTTATTTCCCTTCTTTATTTGGTTAATCTAACACGTATTAAGACGATTATAATACACAACAATAATGTATCGGGGTGACTAGACATATACCGAGTATGTTTTAATGTTACTTATTACTGGTAGAAAATTAGTAGACATTCAATAAGCGGTGTTTTATACATTTGATGGCAATACAAATACCAATTGTTGTAATAAAACGTTTGTCTCCAGACGCTGGATTCATGAAAATGAGTTAGTTTAGAATCCATATTCTGAAATTAATCAAAACAAAAGCTAATGTGTTTTTTTGTTCTTGATCAAATGCTCTTTGAAACACAATTTGTTTATCATTTTGTAATATCTTGACATGGGGGAAAACCTCAACAAACATTGTAAAATTTCCGTTAACATTAGCTATGTTTTTTTCTGTAATCAATTATAGACACACTAATAAAGTCGAGTTATTGCTGTTATCTAGGCTTTGAAAACATGCGGAACACAACTAATGACACGAACAATTAGTGGAAATGTTCAAGCAACAATAGATTGAATCGGAAACTCAAACCTATGTAAACACGATGGTATTAAACGTATTATACAATCAATTAAAAAAAATCTGCAGTACATGTTCAGAACCCAATTTCCTACTCTGACCTTGTTATGTACACAATATGTAGCTCATCCCAAACAACATCTAAATCATAAAAAAGTAGACAACACACATTGTTCTGTATATCTGATCTTACATTTCCCCACTTTTTCTTCTGCATTCATTCCAGTATAAGCTTTGTGAGGAAGCGTTTGCTGCTCTGAATATTAGATTCAATGCAATTTGATAGAAACTGTAAGATAGAGGGATACGTGATTTGATGAGATCATGGTGGCATTCAGAGCACACTACAGCTAGGTATATCATTAATAAACTTTGAGTGGAATTTCAGAAATAATTTTAATGAATTTTATAATGGAAGATGTATTATTTCAAACATTGTGAGTATTAATTTGTTTAAATATAAATATTCGTTCTAAAGGTGAATATGGGAAATGAGAAACTATTTTAGTGTATAGTTTTAAGGAATATGCTGAGAAGTTGAATAATTTAGATGATTGTATTTACAATCCCATTGACGAACAAGTGTTGACGGTTTGAGTATTTGTCTTATAGTGTTATAACTGAATTCTGTACAACACTTATGGATTTTGTTTTATAGTTTTAGAGAAACTCAACAAGACAATGACTTCATGCAGGAACCCATAACCATCGTTTCCGCCAAGTGCTGAAGCTGAAGTTGACATAGTGTTTGTTATTCGCCGCATGGGTCTCTGGTGTTGTAAACTTACGGAAAAAGCACAACTCTTTGGAACTAAGCAGAGCTATTTCCGGGGATTTTAGAGGATATTTACAAGACGAACTCTATTTTTCATCACAGCTTCTTATAATTTTATATCCAGCGACATTTATTTTGATTTGGTGCAGTAAAAGTATAACTTCTACAGACCCCTTTACGTTTTCGGATCTAAGCGTGGAATGTACTCTTAATGCGTCTGTGTTTTACAAAAAGGATAATTGAGAAAGACGAGGCTTTTACAGATGGGTAATTTATCTTGAGTGAAGTTACTTCTGAAACAGCCTTTCAGAGGCAATCCATTTGAGTGGATGTTTACTAGATGGATTGCATGATGATTTAATTATCAGAATGAATATTGTTTATAGTTATATTTAGCCGAAAATCCATTGGTGTCTATAAATGGCTAGCTGTTTTTCTGAAATAGTCTGGTCTGGCTATTCCCATAAAATAACGCATCGAATTTAGTTATCTTAACTGATATCATTGTGTTATACAACTGAAGATGGGATGGTTTTAATATCAAGCTTACTAAGGTTTGTGAAATCTTAGTTGTGTGCCAATTTCTGGAGAATGAAACTCAGTTTGTTTATAATTATATCGATCGTGTTTTCTTTGATAATGGATACATATAGCTGCGGCCGGTTGTCAATAAAAAGTAATAAGGATGTTAGTCCGGATACAATTAAAAACGGTCATGCTGACGTCACTGAACACAATGTTGATGTCTAAATCGACAGCACGGCCAAAAACATGACAGGTGAACTAGTGTTTAATTTCACATTGCCTGCTGCTAATTTAACGAAATTTGGCAGTAATAACAGCTATTCAGTGGTTAATTCGACTGTTTTATTACAAAACAAAAAAGTGGAAAGTCAAACACTTTAGGGAACCTAAAAAGGAGCTTCATATAGCAATTATAATTACCGGATCAGCAGCCGCTGTTGGCATTTTTCTATTTCTGTGCATTGCTTATTACTTTCATAACGCGCAGTTGAACCAAAAAGCTAAGCGCCTTTCATATACCATATACATTAGTCCAGATCAAAGTACTGAAAGCATAAAGTATGAGTGTGTGAAAAATGGAGCAAATATTCAGAGGCCACAAAAACTAATTCCGGCGGCGCCATCACCAATTCCAGCCCCGCACTCTCCGACCCCATCCCCGACAGGGTTTGGATGTCATCATTCCAGGGACAGCAACTTGAGCAATATGAGCGTAAGGAGCAATAGCAGTCAAAGTTGGAAAACCGCGTTAACGGTACCAACGTTGAACGTACCGGGAAACCCACCGATGGGTAAGCGCGGGTTCAACTGGTGTGCCCTTGCAGATCAGGAATTATTAATTCTATCGGCTCCAAGACGTCATTCCACTTTCATTTTGTAGTTGAGTTATTACACTTTAATTGTTCTTGCAACATTTATTCGTTTTTGTTCTCATATTCATAACGTCGGAAATAATTTTAGTGCAGATAAACAGTCGAATTTAGGACGAGATTGAGTATCTCATATCTTAGGTGTTAAGACATAACGGTGAAGTTAGTATTATCATTTAGAACGGTATGTGAAATACAATTATCTTGATCGAAATGATTAAATGAAGGAATATGTACTTTTATTAATGCCAGTCAATTTACATTTCAGTTAAATTTCCGTGTTGAAAAATCCGTATCCCGCTACTGTCGTTTTCCAAGCGCGTTTCAGCATAATAGCATGAGTTGAGTGCGACCTTTTACAAACTGACATTCATATAATATTTACAAAATAAACTGTTCAGTGACATATTTTGGTCATAAAGGTACTGATTTTTACTTTTGAAATCATTTCGAAATATTCGATTGCTTCTTTGTGTTTATTCAAAAGATAATGCACTTACTTAATGTGACTGAGTTATTGCGTTATTTCTTGAATGGAAATTCATGGAAATGTTTTGTTTTAAGTGCAGTTTCGTTGTTTTCAACTAATTGGGGTGGGGGTGGGGGGACGAGTTTAAATATTGGACTAATAAAATAAGACAAGTGAATAATTAAAGGACAACTACGACGATAGGAATCTTTTCTGACACCCTGTATCACGTTTGGTTCGGTTTTAAAGCAAAACGTCTGGACCACTACGCGGTATCGCGTTTACACACTTAATGCCACAAGATACAGGGCGCAAGAAAAGCCTCCTACCATTATATCTCCTATGAGTTATACCAAAAAACAAAACATGGTCTAATTCATGTGCCATAGTGGTGACTTAATTTCGATCGTACTCACTAAAATCAATAGAGCAGATTAAAAGTTTTGGCTTTTTTTATCTATTTGTCTCAGAATCAGCTAATTTTGATATTAATGCCTTAATTCAGTCATAAGATAACCCGTAATAACTCTTAATTGTTTGAAAAACTGCCGGAAATGTCATTTATCTTAAAGCGTTAGTAGCGCTTTTGGCCATAAAACATTAACTTTCGAACGTAAATATGAAGACAAAACTGCGATCGGTTTTTTGTCATTATCCTTTTTTCAAGAAATTGACGCAAAATGGCTCATTTCAAAACATAAAAATAAAATAGTCAAATCATTCAATCTGTGCGAATACAGATTTAAAATAGCACCATTTTGAAATGGGAACGATGATTCAAAGTTGACAGAAGAAAATTATGGGAATGGTATTCTGAATTGAAATCTGATAACTTGGGAAAACTAGCCAATTATTTCCTCCCTCTCCCACCAAAGAAATCAATAAAAAATCCTTCAGAATAGTGTATTTTTAGTCATTCTTTGAGGTTCGGCCTGAAACATCTAGAAAGAAAACGATAAAAACTTCCATATTGTCTGTTAAAAATTTAAGTATGATACCGCGTATTGAAGGTGAGAAAATTTTATTACACTTTCCTCAACATAATTTTTAACCTACTTGTTCCACAACAAAGAGGGCAACATTTTGTTTTAGCCATACGTTCATGTATTTTTATGACGCGCAGTTGAATGTTTTCAAAGTGCGCTTACAATGTGCCCAACCATTCCCGAACTTCTATCAGTATTTACATTTAAAGTACATATCGCTTCATCACGAATAATGTCAGCTACTTTGGTCGGCTTATGACCTTTGCATTTTTAATATGTTTCTGATCAAGTTTCTTTGTAACTTTGTATTATTATATTTTCAATATTAAACCTGCCGTAATAATGATTTCCTTTATTGAAATTCATGCCAACGAGTTCGTGCGGTAAATCCACTGAACAAAATGATAGGGATTGCTTAAGGTGATACGTACACAATGTGATAATAAAATGATAGCGGATGGTTTCGGAAGTGATTAACCATTTTATTTGGATACCTTTATAAAAATACACTGCAAATCTAGTAGTCGAAATTTTAAAGATAAACCCTGCCTAGATGTACAAGGAAATACCCCAAACGACAAAAAGACAGTGTCACAAACGTGGAAATATCACATTCATTATACCAAACGCCACAAACAGACAACACATACACAACAGCTTTACCGATAAGTGATGGGTTAACCATCTATATGATCTTATCGACGTAAGAAACGTACTAACACGGAATTTTATAGAAATCTACTAAATACCTGCATTGTTTTGTTTAATTGTAATTTTTGATCTACTTGTGATATGAAACCTTGAAAGTAACAAAACAACTGAATTACAGCGAACCAAGTTATCATACATTGAAATTGTCACATGGGCCAACCAACTTTTATTTCTGTTTTACGTAGCCTTCCAGTAGATGAGTTGATCTGAATTATATTCACCTACTCTGAATCCATACATCTGTTTAAAACATTTATATGTCCGTAATACATGTGGTTTCTGATTCACTAATAAGAATCTCAATGCATTTGTTATCTTAACAATAACATTGATATTCATTATGCTATGTTTGTGTTACACTTATGTAACTTGAACGCAGTCCTGGTATATTTGATCTTAGTAGTTTTCCACATTTACTGCTGCGTTGTTCCAGACAACGCTGTGTGAGGAGTAGAGCGCTGATTTGACCATGCAATGCATGACAATTTGATGGAAACTGTCAGATATAACAAAATGAGATCAAGTTGGGATTAAGAGCAGACTACAGCTTAAATTAGCATAATAAATTAGAAAAAATAATTAAAGAGTAGATTTTCGGTACGTTTGGAATTCAGCATGGAATTCAGCATGGGTGTTATTTAAAGGATGTGAGTAATTATTGATGTATATTTGTTCCCATTTAAGAAGTGAAAAATGGTTATGGAAATGTTTGAATACATATTTCCGTCTGTATTTGATACTAAGTGCAATGCCTTAGTAGTTATGTTTGTAGATGTTTATATTAAAACCGTGGTTGATTGATTCTTTATTACATATGTACGCTATATAACTATCATGTTTTTATAATAATTTCAAAAAGACTATAAAAACAGTCTCTACCTGTGACCCACGTGTCAATCGTTGCTGCTTGTTACTGCAATATTCTGAAGATGAAGTTGACATAGTGTTTTGTCATTCGCCACAGAGTATTCGCAGTGGTAATGACTCGAAGATAACATAAATATTTGAAAACTGACCTGAGACATTTCCGAAGATTGGAGTATAATCAGAGGATATTTCAAACAGAAACAATATCTTCCATCACAATTTATCATAGTTTGTATACCCGCTGACGTTCACTGTGATTGAGTGCACCACAGAAGATAATGTTAACTAAATGCGTATGTGATTTACAAAATTGATTACTGACTTTACAGATATGGCTTGAGCGATTCTTTTTTGAAGTCTCTTCCAAATATTCAATTAATGACAAATAATGTGATAAGATAAAAAAGTTGTTGACTCGTTCTAGACTTAGACATTATATATTTAACCAGAATGCATTTAGTGCCCATTAGAGTCAGGTGTGGTTGTTACATCAAAGACAATCATTGAATTAAACTCTGGCACTAATTTAGCAGATTTGATCGTGTAATTCAACTGATAGTGAGATGGTGTAAAATCCAACTTTGCATTTTGTGATATCTCAGTCGTTTGCCAATGTCTGGAAAATGAAACTCAGTTTGTTTCTTCTGATATCGCTCGTGGTTCCTTTGTTAATGAATACTTAAAGTAATGGCCGATTGTCAATTAAAACTACTGCCGATGTAAGCCCAGATACTTATCAAAACTGCGATTCTGAGGTCAGTGGACAAAACGGTGATGCAGAAAACGACAGTAGTGCCATGAGCATGACAGGTGAACTTATCTTAAATTTCGCATTGCGTGATGCTGATTAAACAGATTTTTGACATACTTTTAGTTATGTAGTAGTTAATTTAACCGGCTTATTTACGAACGAAAGTGAGAAAAGTCAACCACGTTCTGATAGCGACTTTATAAAGGAGCCTAAGTAGAAGCAGCCAACTGCATTTATAATTGCCGGACCGCAGTCCCTTCTGCATTTTTCTTTTCCTATGCATTGCTTATCACTTACATAACGCCAAGCGCCTTTCATATACCATATACATAAGACCAAATCAGAGTACAGAAATCACAAAAAGTGTATGTGTAAATAATAGAGCGATCGGTAGGAAGCTATAAAAAAACTAGTTTTGGTGCCGTCACCTATAGTCGCCCCTCGCCCTCAGTCTCCGTTCCCGCGAGTGTTACTGGGGAGCCTTTGCAGAGCAGGAAATAGTAGTTCTGACAACCCCTAGACGTCATTCCACTTTTATTTTGTAGTATTTGTTGTTAAACATTAATGAATCTGCAAAATTAATTAGTAAAGATTTATTTATAACGATAGAAATTATTTAAAAGCACGTTGTTTATCGCTTTAGATAAAGATAAATTAAATAATATCTTTCTTTGTAAGGCATAACAGTGAAATTAGCGTTTCTTCTATTTAGAACGGTATGTTAAAACAATTATCGTGATCGAAATGTTTAAATGAAGAAATATGTGCAATAGTATCTGCATAACAATAGTTTTGAAATATGCAACTGAGAAAATACAGTACGCCGTATTGAGAAATATGCGTTTTAGCATAGTTGCCGTGTTGAGTGTTTCTACAGACTGATGATTATTCAAGTTTTTTTTCAATATAATCTACCTATTCAATCAATTATTTTGTTTGGGAGATTTCTGTTTTTCTTTGAGAAAGTATTTCATATGTTTTAAATCCTGATTTGTGCATATATTCCAGAAAAAGCTCTAAAGATTAAATATTGATTAATGACGTCATTTTCGTAATGTAATTTAGCAGTCTACAATGTTGGATTAAAGGCGGTGCAATTTAACATTGAAATGATAAAAAGGGGATATTATTGTTATAAAAGTTATATCAGGAGAGAACGGTTTAATGATAACTTGTATCACGTCATGTTAGGCGTATAAACACAACCGTCTCGATCGCTACGATGTCTCAACGAGTACGCGTTAATACCGAATGCGACGTGATAATGAACGTTGGATAAGCGTCTTGACATTATATCCCCCATACCCAATACCCATACATAAAATATTTGAAATATTTGGAAGTGAGCGACATGACAGAAGATAAGATTTTTTGCAATCTACAAATCGTTTTACATATTATATCTGACAGGTGTTCTAAACCTCGTTGTAAGTAATCATTCCCATGTTTCTCTGATAAGCACGGAGATTATACCAGATTAATTGTCGGAATGGTTGTCGGAATGGAAATCGGGAAACAAAATCAGCACTTATCTGATAACTTGAGGAAGACATGCCAATCTCGTCCAAATGAATTTATACTGAATAGTGTTTTTGTGGTCAGTTCACAATATTTGAGGGTTGGCCTATCTAGAAAATAACGACTTAAACATTTATACTGCTTGCAAAATAATTTATATTCGATACGCATAGCGATGATGATCAGAACATCACGAACACTGCAAAACATATCGCTAGCTTACATTTTTTACAACAAAGAGGGCAACATTAACTTTTTTCAATAAGTACATACAACATTTAACTCCTGAATACAGACAAATACAGCTGTTTTTCACAACCTGCGCCATGATGGCACATGAATGTGTTCATAGAACGCTAACAAAATGCCCAGCCATTCCAGAACTTTTAACAACATTAACATTTCAAGAACAAATAAATTCATCACGAATTGTTTAAGTTTCTTCGGTCTGTTGGATGACTTTTACGTTCGTTATATGTTTCTGATCATGTTTTTTATAGCTGTGCATAGATATATTTCTATATTAAACATGTCGTTTTAATAATTCGTTTTATTAATTGTTATTGTATGACTTGTTTGGTTTCTGAATTATATTCAAACATATCCCCAGTCATATAGATTTGCCTCTTAACTTTAACCTATTCATACTTATTTCTTTAGTCGTGTTGATTTAGCATTTGCCCGTTCCAATGGATTACCTTAAGTGTTAGCATTTAATAATTATTGTAAAGTAATTAAAAGAAAAAAAAACGACAACAGCGTCAACAATATCGTCATTATCAAAGAGTCATTAAGTTACACATGAAGTGCATTTCAGCTTAAGTGCGGATTTATTTTCCTCTTTTGTTTCAAAAGACAAACTATTGGGTATTTTTAGCATTACTTTTTTCTCGTAGGAACATCATTAACATGTTCTAAGAAGTTACATGCTATGACAGCACCAATCATAAATTGTATTAACGAAAAGCCTTTTAAAGCCTAATAAACTGGTTTTATGAAAATGAGTTAGTGAAGAATCTATTTTCGATGAATAGTTCAAGCAATCTATGTTTATTTCTTTATTTATGATACAATGCTCGTCGAAACACATCTGTTCGTCATTTCGTTCAAACTGAACATAAGGAGCCACAGGAGAAGTTTTAACAAATATTGTTATTTTCCAATGTGTATATTTTTTATTTAACCATTATATATTTTACAACGATTGTGAAGGAAGCTATGATAGCTTATACTAAGTCAATCTCGTTGGCATGGTGTTGCGCGAGAGTGTGGTCTTGTGTTGTGGAGGAAACCGAAGTACCCGGAGAAAACCCACTCGTCCGGCTTGGTGACCACTAACCAAACTCACATGCGCCCAGGCCGGGAATCGAACCCGGGTCGCCTTGGTGAAAAGCGAGTGCGCTAAAAGGCGTAGGTGTTATACCGTTACCACAAACTCTTGTACACATTTAATTGGCATCTTGTCCCTAAACTCGTAGGTTACAGTTTATTATAGCTTTGTTTATGAATCTTAGGACCAGATTCATTAAAGCTCAGAAAGAAAAATCGGATGATGTTTTGCGTTTTTCAAATAACCTGGTATGAATCAATGGGTAAACTGTAACGTTCAATAACAATTCCTAACATATAAGTGTATAAATTATATAAAGCTTAAAACCAACTATGCAATAAGCATGGCCGTACCATTGTCATTACATGATTACCTCCCTTTATTCAAGTAATACGATTTATCTTTCCATGGAAATATTTTATGAAAATAACAGAGTAAATATAATCATTTTGTTTAAAAACATATTTAGTAATAGAAAATAAACCAATATGATATTTGTTGCAATTAAGTAGTCAAATAAAATGTAATTTTGTTGTTAAGTTGTGCTCGCTATTTTAGATTAAACTTTCGGTTTTATGGATTTTTTGTTAGTGTGATAAATTATCGTAATAGGAGTGAAAATTGTCAAAAACATGACGAGAAGTCATTTGGACATTCATACATTTGAATAGTTTACAGTAATCAAAGATACTGGGACTCGGATTGTTAACATATAGAACATTTGTGTTTAAATTTAGCTAGAAAAATAAATATTACTATTATATTAATCAGTTAAAACATCTTAAAATTCTTATATATGTTTGGAAATATATTTTTTTCTATAATTTATTGAAAATATTTAAAATTAACATGAGAGGCTTTTGTAATACGGGCCCTGTTGTACTCGCAACATTCCTCTCAATACAGTACAGTTTGTTAGTTCAGACCATTTTTTTCTTGCTTAATACAATCATGTGAATTTATTTAAAATAACATTAATGCTCATCCTTGATAAGAAATTCCATTCAACTTGTATTAATTCGACTGAGTTTCTTTTTTCAAATATGCTCCAGTTATATATTACCATATCTATTGGAAGATTATAGATGTTCCCTAAGTTATCCAAAGCTTATGTCACACTTAACTCTTAACTTACAATATTATACTTAAAGTTTATGATTCTGAGTATAACAACACCTGTGATTTTTATGTTATTTTCAAGTTATCTGATCGTCCGTCCGTCCATCCCTCTGTCACCACGGTTTCTGAAAAAATATGAAGAAGGCACAGGGTTCTTTAACTTTGTAGGCAGGTTAGTCCTAACCAGGAGTCGATCAAATATTGATCGTGAGGTCAGTTGATCAAAGGGCAATGACGTGGACTACCTACAGTTGAATTTTTTTCGATCAATATAAGAGGAAGGCTTAGGTTTATAGTTAGGTAGAACATGACCATGATAAGGACTACATTGATGTTGATGTCAGAGAGGCAAAGGTCAAGGTTGTGGTGAATTTCAATTAAATATTGGTCAAAATTCAATAAAAGAAGAAGAAGAAGATTTATTAACTATAAGCTTACAGCCCATCAGTTACATATAATGTAAACATGTACAGTATATATACATTTCCGATAAAACAATTTTCAAAATCAATCATAATGTATAAACAAAGTAAAGTTATATCACATTTGCTTAAAATACTGAAAAATAGTTAGTGGAGAAAAGTGTCTAATGTCTTAACTGACGCATTTCAAAGCCCTTATAGACAAAACAACATAGTTTTCTAATAGTAGTTACATTTTCGCTCGAAATCAGTTCGATGAATTTAGGAATATTTGGATTGCGCCAATAATATCGCTTAATGTATAAGATTCTTAATTCATGGTATAAAGGACATTCTAAGAGAAAATGGAATTCATCTTCAAGTGTATTACAAAGTTGGCATTTTCGTTCATTTCTTGAAATTATTTGGGGCTTGTGCCATTTGCCCATTTCTATTTCTAATCTGTGTGATGCTACTCTTAGTCGTTAAAGCTGTTCTGAATTTATTGTTTTGTATGGTGTCTTTATGATAATAAAAAAATTGCAAATAGTATGTATGTTGACGCTCTTGATGACTCGTAATTCTTCATTCCATTTTTGCATGAAACAATCTCTAGCCCTCATCTTAAAGGTGTGTATGAAATATTTTGTATTTACAACCCCTTGGTTAAGCCAAACTTCAGCGAATCCCATAGATTCTAACAGATTTTTAACTTTAATTGCCCAATTTATTTCCGTTGGGTTGTTTTGTATATCAGTTAACATCGAGTTATATGTAAGTCGGATGAATTTGCTTTCATCCGTCATTGTTATTTTCAACCAAAAGCGGGTAATTGATGTCAATCTATGGACATACAATGGAACTCTACCTAATTCTCCATAAATAAAGTTGTTTCGCGTTGAAAGCTTAACGCCAAATAGTGTTTTTAAAAAATGGAGGTGGATTTTTTCAAGTCCATCTGCTTTCGAAAAACATGAAGAACGCTTTCGCCCAGGGACCTTAAACTTGGCAGGTTGGTCATGACCAGTAGATGGACCCTATTGCTATTATATTTTCGGTCCGTTGATCAAAAGTCAAGGTCTATGTGATTGTGAGGGGAAAATACGCAGTTTTCTATTAATAATTGAAAAAATACTTACTTCTAAAGACCTCAAACATGGTAAGGTCCCTCAAAATGACCAAAACCCTACTATTTTGACGTTAGTTGGTCTATAGTCAAGGTCGTGGTGACCTGACCCAAAACGTATTATGCTATTGAAATGCATCTGCGTCCTTTTAGTCATGTCTTAAAAATCATTCGCGGTGTTTTTCATGCTTTGCATTTAAATTAGCCTTGTTTCTGGATAACGAAGTCTTCCAATATATTAGTTAATCTGCATTTTTATTTTGATATTATTGTGTTACACTTATGTACCTGAAATGTAGGTCTGGTATATCTGATATCGATATGTTTCTAAATTTATTGCTGCAATTATTCCAAAAAAGATGTGTGAAACACAGAGCGCTGCTTTGAACATGCAATTTATAGCATTTTTGTGGTAAATATCAGAGAGAAATGAGATCGATGTAGGATTAAGCGCAGGCCACAGCTTAAAATAGCACAACATCTTTTAAGATGTGAGTTTGTGAGCAATTTGATTTTCTTATTTAGTGTAATTGTTCAGGGAACATGCTGCAAATTTTCATATGTACATGATACTATGCGTAATCACGTTGACGTTTTGTTCGTTAAAAATATATTCTAAACCATTCATTGAGTTTTTGTTTATACATCTGTATGCTATATTACTATCATTGACTTTTAATAATTTCAGAAAAGAAAACAGTGGCTGCCTTTAGACCCACTTAATAAAGTTTGTTGCTTG
Organism: Mya arenaria; assembly: GCF_026914265.1. Taxonomy (NCBI): domain Eukaryota; kingdom Metazoa; phylum Mollusca; class Bivalvia; order Myida; family Myidae; genus Mya; species Mya arenaria. Next base: position 13,146,152 of record NC_069134.1, on the reverse strand, counting down.
CTACTGCGATGTTTTCTGTGATCTTTTATATAAATTTTGAAGTTGAAGTTGATATAGTGTTTTATAAACTAAATGCGCATGTGTTTTCCAATATACATAACTGACGATAACGATGCGTTTATAGCCAGGTAATTGACCTTGAGTGATCGATTATTTAAGTTACTTCCAAAATTTCCTTTACTGACAATCAATGTGAGAAGATAAAAACGTTGTTGACTAGTTCTTGAGCTAGACGAATTGCCCGAGGTGCACATTAAGATAATGACTACCGTTCAAAGCGATATTTAACCAGAATGCCTTTAATCGTCATTAATCTCTAGCTGTATCCCATAAGGGTCTTCGAGCCTGGTCTGGCTGTTCCATTAAAAACACGCATTGGATCAAACTCTGCCACTAAATTAGCTGATTTCATTGTGCTGATGGTGTGACAGTGTAAATATCCAACTTTGCGGTTTGTGAAATCTCAGTCGAGTGCGAACTTTTGAGGAATAAAACTCAGTTTGTTTCTTCTTATATTCTTATATCGCTTGCGTTTTCTTTGATAATGGATATATAAAGTTGTGGCCGGCTGACAATTGAAAGTAATGAGGAGGTTAGCTCGGATACAAACTGTGACTTTTACCTCACTGGACAAAATGATAATACTGAAGGCGACAATATAGCAATAGCCAACATGACAGGTGAAATGATGTTAAACTTTACATTGCGTGGTGCTAATTTAACAGATTTTGGCAATACTATTAGTTATTTAGTGGTTAATTCGACCGGTTTGTTAGCCAACAAAAGTGTAAAAAGTCAACCACTTTCTGATAACGACTTATTAGAGGAACCTAAGAAGGAGCTTCCAATAACAATTATAATTGCCGCACCCGCAGCTGCTTTAGGCATTTTTCTATTTTTGTGCATTGCTTATTACTTCCATAACGCACAGCTGAACCAAAATGCCAAGCGTCTTTTAAATACCATGTACATAAGTGAAGATCAGAGTATTGAAAGCACAACAAGTGAAAGTGTGAAAAACGAAACGAGCAGTCGGACACTACACAGGCTTGCTCCGGCGCAATCACCAGTTCTGGTCCCTCTCTCTTCTTCCCCGTCTCCGACAGGGTTTGAACGTCAACATTCCATAGACGGCTATTTGAGCAACATGAGCGTTAGGAGCAACAGCAGTAAAGGTTGGAAAAATACGTTAACTGTGCCGACGTTGAACGTACCGGGAAACCGTCCATTGATTAAAAGCGGGTCCAACTTGAGTGTCCTTGCAGATCAGGAAATGTTAATTATGTCAGCTGCTAGACGTCATTCCGCTTTTATTTTGTAGTTTTTGTTGATAAGCAGTAATGATTCTGCAAAATTCATGAGCATTGTTTTATTCATGACGATGGAAATGATTTAAGAGCACATTATTAGTGGTATTGGGAAGACATTGATTATCTTCTATATAAGTTTTAAGACATTACATGGATATAAATATTTTTCATTAAGAATGGTATTGTGAAAATCAATAATCATGATAAAAATTATTAAACAAAGCAATATGTACATTTATTATATGCATATAATTTATCCTCACATATGGAGCAGAGAAAATACAGCACGCCGTATTGAAAATAATCCATATCACGATACTGTAGTTTTCCAAATCTGTTTCATCATAGTAGATTGTGTTGAGTGCTACATTCTACAGACGGATGTTTATTCAAGTTTTATTTCTAAATAAACGTACTATTAAATCACATATTGTTTCAGAAATCTTCTGTATTTCGAATGTTCCTTATTTGTGCTTATATTCAATAACTTGCTCTAAACATTACTGCGATTGATTTATGACATCTTAACCGGGAAATTTTATGTAAAATATAAGTGCAGTTATAATTGTTAAATTTAAGACATGAACAATTGAACATGGAAATAATGAAGGGAGACATAATTATAAAAGTAATTTCACGAAATGGCGCTTTTTCAACGACCTGCATGAGGTCTTGTTCGGTGTATAAACATGCATCCTTCTCGACCGCTACGTGGTTTCGACGGACACGCGTTAACACCGAATGCGACGTGATACAGAGCATCGAAAAAACGTCTTGCAATGATATACCCTATGAATGATACCCCTACATAGCATGTTAGTTTCGTGTGGTTTCACTGAATAAAGCATCACGTTGAAATATTTGGAAGGGAACGATGATTCAAACATGACAGTAGATAATAATTCTTGCAATCAACAGATTGTAATACATATTATATTTGACACGTGTTCTAAACCTGGTTGTTAGAAATTGTTATCCGTTCGTCATTTCATGTTATTCGGTTGGGCATGGAGATTTAAAGAGATTAATTGTGGGAAAGGTTGTCTGAATCGAGATCGTGGAACAAAATCAGCACATTGCAACTTATCTGATAAATTGAGGAAAACAAGCCGATTTCGCCCAAATCAATTCAATATGAATAGTGTATTTGCGGTCAGTTCACAATATTTGAAGCTTTGCCTGAAATATTGAAAACAAAAAAGATAAAAGCATTTATATTGTTCGTAAAATAGTATATGTACGATACGACATTGCAGACAAGAAATATTTTACATTTTTAATAACAAAGAGGGCAACATTTACTCTTACATTTAGTACAGACACATTTTAAATGTTGAATGCAGACAAAGAATTCTGTTTTAAGCCTAAGTCACACATTCAGGATTTTTACTGCCGTCCTTGATAGGACCATTCCCGATTAAAATGTGTCAACAGTCTGATCAAGATCCTGTGATTCGTGGCTGGAAATTCAAAGTTTTATTAAAATTTGTAAAAACATTTATTTAATCACGACAACAATCAGATATTGTTCAGGAGGCGTCCCGATTCAGCCGTTTCCAGCAGAATTCGTCCCGATTATCCCGTTCTCAATCCAATTTTGATCCGATTTGTATCTTTGTCATGGTAAAAAACGACCGAATCTGTCCCGACAGCGTCCCGATTCTCCCGAATGCGATCCGACAGAGATCAGACAGTGACCAGACAATAAACCGACGCTGACGGCAAGATCTGGACGCTATCTGGACTTAATCGGCAAGAAATGGCAATGCAAAATTTCTCCATATCATGCCTGTGCCACAGGACACTGACCAGACAACACAGGACATTGTTACGATTTTGATCCGATACAGCAGAATCTGTCAGGACATAGTCACGATTGTAATCCGACTAGACAAAATCAACTGAGTTTCCCGAATGTTACGGGACGCACCTAACGGTCGGGAGTGCTTGGCCGACCTCTCCGGACCATTCCCGATCCGTAGGACTCTGTTACGAACATATACGACTGCGTTCAGACAGTGATAGGACATTCCAGATCATTGAGGATAGTAATCCGACTTTTTCGCTTTTCGTGTCGTAGCGCTGTCTGATCTCAAACGGGAG